>NC_089783.1:52144124-52171624 GCF_040412425.1 Macrobrachium rosenbergii | reverse complement strand
TATGTTACTTAATTCTCTTCTCTCTCTCTCTCTCTCTCTCTCTCTCTCTCTCTATATATATATATATATATATATATATATATATATATATATATATATATATATATATATATGTATATATATATATATGTGTGTGTATATATATATATGTGTGTGTGTGTGAGAGAGAGAGAGAGAGAGAGAGAGAGAGAGAGAGAGAGAGAGAGAGAGAGAGAGAGAGAGAGAGAGAGAAAATTCTTGAGGTGGTGCGGTTCAAGAACAATATCTCACACATCTTATCGGGCTTTCGTTGACCGAAGCAGGGAATTAAGTGCCTGGCAGTTAGTCGACTCGGATGAATCACAGGGACAGCTAGGAATGTGCTTCAGCTGCTACGTCAAGAATGAAACTCCTTTGCAGAACCCTTCCATCACTTGAGCCATTTCATATATTTACACGGCACATCATTTGTGCGTCGACGCTCCACACCATCCATTCCCCCACTGGGCACATGAGGCCCTTCCATTCCAGCCATCATGGTTAGTGGTCTTCCTCTCCTCCTTCCTTCCAAAATATACGAATTATGCAGACTTTTCGTCAACTTTTCCAGTGTGGCCACATCACGTGAAAACACTTCTATGCTGGCACCTATGCTATACTTTTTGCGACATCTGATTCAACGCCCTCTGTGCAAACCGTTCAACAACATCTAACTTCTTTTCATTCTTATTTTCCATCAACACTTTCCTTCTGTGAAGAAGAGTTGGCTAAGCGATCCCATTATAAATTCCAGGTTTTGTTTCCATAATCACTTCTTTTCCTCAATCGGCGTTTTACCAAAAACCATGCTACCTTCCATGCCTCTCCCAATTCTGTGGTTTTCTTTCATCTTACCCTCATCTGCTGACATCACTCACAAACGTGTGACATCTGAATCTGTCACTTTATGCTTGCTGCATCAATACTAACATTCATTTGTCAATCTTCTTTCCTTAAGTGTACTCTTATTATCTCAGTTTCGGTCACATTCTTTTTCATTTTTTCCTAAATAAAAAACCCTGCAAGTCGAAAGATAATATTCAGTACCTCATCAAACAACTACGTAAAATTACTACACCAATTAAATTTTTAACCCCAACTATTCATAATTCAACTGCCTGTCCTCTTATAGTCTGCTGTCAAGGGGAATATCTTTTACAAC
Source organism: Macrobrachium rosenbergii (assembly GCF_040412425.1). Classification (NCBI taxonomy): domain Eukaryota; kingdom Metazoa; phylum Arthropoda; class Malacostraca; order Decapoda; family Palaemonidae; genus Macrobrachium; species Macrobrachium rosenbergii. Next base: position 52,170,444 of record NC_089783.1, on the reverse strand, counting down.
CGTTTGTGTCCTTGCATTCTTCTTCATTATTATGCACATTAATTTTAATTGCCTCGCAGAGTTTAAATCACTGAAGGAAATTAAGATTATAACTGCTATTTACAACGAGAATCGATAAGGATTCAGGAAGACTGAAAACTGGGAGATAAAAATGTTTATAATTACCCTGGAGATGTGAGGAAAGTAAAACATGCACCAGTTTTATATGCGGGATTCGAATTCTCGGTATTCCTTGTAACAAAGAACACTTGATAAATACCGATATGATTCTCCGCTGAAGATATCTGTTCTATTCTGGGGGCATTAGAGTTTTCTCCGAATCATTCTGGGAGAGTTTACAGGATCTCTCTGGGGAATTGTTAACGGTTGCGACATATAAGCAGTATTGAATTCAAGAAATCACGAGTTTATACGGTACATAGCTCTCTATATAACGGTACCAACGCACATAACCGTTGTGACAGCAAAATTACTTAAACAAAAACAGCTATTTTCACTTTATTTTTAAAAGACGAGGTCCTTTCTCATATTTTTTGTTATAAAATAATTATTACAAATCCTCGACACCCGTTTGTGCTCACATAATACTTGGCAGTTTTCGTGTATGTGACATGCAAGGATATTACTTCTCAACAACACAGTCCCTCTTTAACGCAAAATCATTAAAGACAACTAGTGCTTCAGTGGTCATAATTTTGCCTTGACCTTTTCCTATTTTTCTGTGATTCCTTTTCGTCTGGACACAGACTGTCTGTTCGATAGTCATTCCCAAGTTCTGCAGTGGAGAATAACAGCAGCAACGTCTGTTAAGGATATGACCAGAACGATATAAAAATTAGCAGTTGACTGCATTAGAAACTTTGGGTGTTTGGCTGGTTCAAGTCAGTGATTCGTAAACCATTTTGCCTGACGGTGCTTCTACACCTGCAAGCGATAATTATAATCAGTACTACCTACATGCTAAATTGCTACCTACAGTCTTAAGTTTTTGGGTGAATGACAGAAGTTTATCAACTTCTGTATTTTAGCTTGTTTTTTTTATTGTTATGTACTCATTCTCATAGAAATATACAATATTTGGAAACTGATTGCAAATTTTATCAATATTTTTGACATTGAAATAATCATTTGGAATTAGAATCATTTATTACGATGAAACTCAAAATTTATCTACTGTCAATGAAAGTACAAAGTTGCTTAATACGTATTCTGTTTGTTTAAAGTGTATTCTGCGGATATATTTGGAAATCCTAATGCAGAAGAAAGCGGAGAATGTAAGTAAAATCTTATTAACCTAAACTTCTGCACAATCTAGCCATCTGGACATATTAAACTTTGGCCACCACAGAAGAACTTGAAAATTCAGGGAAATGATCAATCAGTACCACAGGTTCTTACCCAGCACACGGCGCTGAATGGCCTTGTTGGCCCCAGTGCCTGGGCTTTTGCCCTAAATATCATACATCCATCCATCTTACCCAGCACCACTCAAATGATGGCATCTCTCTACGACGCCTTCATTGGAAACACCAAGACTCCCAAGCAGGGCCCTACCCGCCATAACACCTTCAGAGCAACAAAGGGCATGTAGATGTCACACAACCCTTGTTTCCCAGCCTTTGGCTCAGACTTGTGGCAACAGGTGACCCAAGTAACATCATCACTGATGCCATCATAGAGGAATCAGTCATTTCTCTTACCAAACCTCTTGGTTTGTTTCGTCTGGCAACTAATTGCAGGGAAGAACTCCTATCTGTTTTCTTAAAGCACCAGACATTTTCAGATCTACTGGAGGGTACACCCTTCACCATCCTGTCAGACCACCTTGTCGAGGCCATAACCAAAAGCCAGCCAGCACCAAATTTGGAAAGGAAAATCCTGTAGAAGAAGTTTTACCAAATCTTGAAAGAAAAATCCAGCAGAAGATGCTTTATCCAGAACAGAAGTCAATGGGGTTTAACTTAGGATAACTACAACAAACTTCACGATGCCCAGACACAAGTCCTGGAAACTAGTGAATATGATACCTCCACAATACGCGTTAAAATGGGAAGACGTCCCCTTTAGCAACAAGGGTCAAACCATCCTTTGCGATAACAATACGGGGCATAATTGCTCCACAGTGCTAAGATACCCTCAAAAAAGTGTTTGACCTTGTCCACCAGGGCAAGGATATTATACAACGAGATGCACCGAGCACATATCTTGATCGTCAAGATCTGACCTGCTTTCGAAACAACATGCGGACGAAAATGTAGTTACAGGTGGTAGACAGGTGACGTATGAGCACGTGATTGCGAGGTTGCTCTGTGACTGCTGCCAAACTTGGGGGTGAAACCAAGGCTTTGCGGTGAGCCTCGGAGCTTATATAGTTAATCACTGTCCTGTTGAAAGGTGGGTTAGAAGGAAAATAGGTAAGTTCAGAAGAACATCATCACTGCTCAAGCAGTAATGAAAATAATATCCCTTTAGGAATGGAAGAATGGTTCGCAGGCTACTGCTTGAAGTTAATAGCTAGGAAAGGGTTCTCTATTATCAAACGTATAATAAGAAATGGGGAATTTTGTACTTCTTGATGCTAAGTGTCTTATCCAACTGAATGAAAAAAACACAAAAAGATGCAAATGAAACTTTAAAATACAATTATATTTTGAACGGACAAAGAAATAGATAGATGTAAGACTGAAAAATAAAATAAAAAAGGTCTTTTTAAATATTAGAATGATTTCAGAGGAAAAGAACCAAAAACGAATACAAATACATTAATTATGAATGAACAAATAAATGCACATAGAGCAAATAAATTAAAGACTTTTTAAACGTTATTTCAGCTCTGAACGAATTTTAGTGGCCCCTAAGAACAGAACCTGAAAGAAATAGCTGTATCCCTTCAGGGTGAAATTACGGTGAAGCAGTCTAGATGGAATGAAAATCCAGAGACTAATTCCAAAGTCATATTGCTAGAAACAACTTCACATGTGAGACGAGAGAGAGAGAGAGTTCCTGAAATACTTCGTCTGGGGAAACTGAAAGAGACGAGAGGGCTAATACACCCTACTGGCATTTTCCATCCCTTTGTATGAAGAGAAGTCTACTTTAGATTCCACTTCAAGCAGACAAAACAAGAGAGAGAGAGAGAGAGAGAGAGGCAAAATTCCTACCATAATTGCTCCAGCGTTCCTTTTCCCGCATCATTGCATTCTAGCTGCCAGATACGGAAAACTGACGATCCAGGTGTATTAAAGTTTGTATTCATTGCTGACAATACGTCAACGCAAACAGCCGGGTGTTCTAACTAAATCATTTATGAGTTCTCTCTCTCTCTCTCTCTCTCTCTCTCTCTCTCTCTCTCTCTCTCTCTCTCTCTCTCTCTCTCTCTCTCAATAATATTCATCCTCATCCATTCGACGCACGAGTAGAGGAGGCATTCCAATGGCTCAGTTTGCTTTAACTGAGGCAACTTTGCCGGAGTAATGCGGCTGAAGATGCATTCATAAATGTTTTTGAGAATAGGTCTTTTGAAGAGGGTAGGCGCTGGGTGGAAGGGAGGACAGGGGCGACGTCCCCCGCCCACCCCAACCCCGGAACAATGGAATCTTCCCTCCCCTAAAAGAGGTCCCAGTGCCACCAAGGAACAATGGCAGGCCTCGTCTCTCGAGTCTCCGGCCCATCCCATTGTCGACATCGTTAAAAAGTCTCCGAGGAACGTCCCCCTGGTCCATCCGAGGCGACAGGGGGTGGGGGTGGGGGTGGGGAGGCTTCATTCATTCATAGATGGGGCTTGGTGGCCGCATCTCCTCACTATCTACAGTAATTATTCTGACTCTCCGATCTGAGATTCCAAGTTTTCATTCTGTTTTGTTTATGCTGCGGTGTTGCTGAATCGCACATCTCATAATCACTATTATTTAATTTATAGTTGGAATCACATTATTTTCAAGTTTTTTTTTATTATTTTGGACAGCGTAGTTGGAGGCAGATTAACTATTCATCTCTTTCCTTTTTCTCTGGCTGTTTACAATTTATCTTAGAGCATTATTGATGGAATTCAGTGGAACTCTCTGGACTGGAAGTTTAATGACCAAGTAAGATGACTGGAAGTCTAAGGACCAAGGAAGAGGACTGGAAGTCTAACGACCAAGTAAGATGACTAGAAGTCTAACGACCAAGTAAGATGACTGGAAGTCTAAGGACCAAGTAAGAGGACTGGAAGTCTAATAACCAAGTAAGATGACTGGAAGTCTAAGGACCAAGTAAGATGACTGGAAGTCTAATGACCAAGTAAGATGACTGGAAGTCTAACGACCAAGTAAGAGGACTGGAAGTCTAATAACCAAGTAAGAGGACTGGAAGTCTAATGACCAAGTAAGATGACTGGAAATCTAATGACTAAGTAAGAGGACTGGAAGTCTAATGACCAAGTAAGAGGACCGGAAGTCAAATAACCAAGTAAGAGGACTGGAAGTCTAAGGACCAAGTAGAAGGACTGGAAGTCTAAGGACCAAGTAAAAAGACTGGAAGTCTAAGATCAAGTAAGAAGACTGGAAGTCTAATGACCAAGTAAGATGACTGGAAATCTAATGACCAAGTAAGATGACTGGAAATCTAATGACAAAGTAAGAGGACTGGAAGTCTAAGTACCAAGTAAGAGCTGACTAGATTTAACATCGACGCAAATCTAAGATAAAAGATTCCTGTGAACGTCATAAGACAACAATGATGAGTTTTTTTAGTTTTTTCTTAGATTAGTGCAGATCCATTAAAATGTTTCCGTGAAAATTTCTCATCAGTTGGATACCAAGACTGACCAAACGATAATACCCCTTTAACGTTGGTAGATGTGTGTCCTCTTACTGCTCTCTAGTGTTGTTTACTTATTTCCATAATGCTGATTTTATACCCCTTAACAAATTTGAACTTAGCTATGTCACCATCTCTTGTATCCATCACATAATCTTATGTATGTGAGCTTTTTCAGTAAATATGCAAACAATAAATTAAGACTTGAAAAGGCTTTATTTTCCCTTCATCTCCGGAATGTATAATGTATTTTGAAGACACTTCTCTCACTACCCTGAAAACATGCCCGTTAACCCTAAGCACTCAAATGAGAATGACCACCACGTAAGTCCAGAAGCATTCATTTTGTATTGATTCTCATGGAGCCTTTCTGAACGCCAGGAGTCCTGATGAAGAGAAGTTTGGCCTTTAATTAGATGTTATTGTTATTATTATTACTATTATCGTTATCATAAAAACGGTACATATATTCATAAGGAACTGTCGTGAATGGCCGTTGAGATGCTAGGAAAGCTTTCACAGAATGGGAGGTCAGTATGTTGAAGGAAAAATGACAAAGAGGAAAATAACGAAGAGGTCTATAACGAAGGGAAAAATAATGAAGAGTAAATTAACAAAAAGAAGGAAAAATGACAAAGAGGAAAATAACGAAGAGGTCTATAACGAAAGGAAAAATAATGAAGAGTAAAATAACAAAGAGAAGAAGAAAAAAGAGGAAAATGGGATAAAAAAAAAATAACCATGAACACGTACACAAACAGAGAAGACGAGAATTCAGTCGTAAACAATGAATCAACGATTCGTGGCATCTTTATTAACACGGTGGGAAAGCATTTAACTAAAAAAGAAAATTATCACACAACAGTTTAGGCCGTGAAACAAAAGGTCTCCAAAAAAAAGGGGAAAGAGAAAACAAAAGGTTTCCTTGGAAGCAGTAGTCCCGAGGAGAAATAATCCGAGAGGTAAACACTCTTTACGAAAGGGAGAAGTGAGAGAAAAAAAAAGAGGAGAAAAACTGGGAGAATGCATAACTATTGACGGAGGCAAACGCGCGGGGATTGGGTAGGAGACTGAAACCTTTACGAAAGGTTATAAATATCCTCAACGCAAGAACGGGGAAACTGGTCATTTATGCATGGTGTTGTTATGATAATAATATTAACAATCATTGCAATTTTCTTTCAGTAGTGTATTTTTCTAGCAGAAAATTAGGTCAGCTCACTATACGGTGATGTCTGGTAGACTTTCTGTTAAGAATGATATCATTTTGACAGTTGATGCACTGAATTCCACTTTGCGATTCGCTTTACTAAGATGTTCCTATAAGATCAGATTGTTTCTGACGAATACATAAACACACACACACAAGACAAACAAAGTATCAAATATACACATACATTGTGTATTAATAAAAAGAAATGAACTTCCATTCCATTATTGTGCAAGATGAAAGAAAATACATCTTAAAATTAAAAAGGACATAAAAACAACTTCTGGGGAGCAATCATTTAACATTAGGCAGAAGTCATTATATTTAATTCCCTACGATTGCTTTTACCTTCCACTTCAAAATCTCCTTCCACGGACTGAACTTGAACTTTGGACTACAGTCTCGCCTTAAACCATCAAGCGAGGTATAAGTTGATACCGACTCCCAAACACAAATCATTGTCGGACTCAGGTATTTGTAATTAGAATCGATATCAACCCACTTCTACCATATTAGCCGTGTAGTGAGTTCTTGTCTTCCGTGGTTCGAGCCCATGAGAAGACGAACTTATTATCAACAAAAAAATTCCCCTGCGGGTAACATATATGAATATATATTATTTCCGAGGCAGAGCGAATTGGATATTAAAGGACGTTTGTAGCTTAATGTTTATATATATATATATATATATATATATATATATATATATATATATATATATATATATATATATATATATATATATATATATGTACATATATATATATATGTATGTATGTATGTATGTATGTATGTATGTATGTATGTACGTATGTATAAACAAACAGTAATTTCCCTTGAATGAGAAGGACCAGAAGATTGTAGTGAGTAAATCTTATTGTCCTGCGTCAGTTAATTAGGGCCAAAGACATGTTCTCCGGTGAAGGCTGTGTTATTCCTCTTCGTTTCATTTACGTGGGCATTCTATTTTATCACAGACCCGCAATTGTACACACACACACACACACACACACACACACACACATATATATACATACACATATTCATGTGTGTGCGTGTGTGTGTGTGCGTGTAGGCATTTGTTTATAATAAAAGCGAATCATGTATGGATGCATGTGGATGCTTGTCTATAAGAAATTTGAAATGATCCCGTATATGAGATAACGAGGGATAATAGAGTCCTATATTGGAGACCATGTATTTGGTCCCCTAATTAGTTGAGGCCGGACAGTAAGATTACATTTCAACACAATATTCCGGACCTTACTCATTTTATATATATATATAAATGTATATATATATATGTATGTATATATATACAGATTATATATATATATATATATATATATATATATATATATATATATATTATATATATATATATATATACATATATATATATATATATATATATATATATATATATATATATATATATATATATATGTATATATATACATATATATGTATATATACTGTATATGTATACATATATATTATTATGTCTCAGCAGACTTTTCAACTCAGAATCTAACTTCTTTCATTACATTTTCTTTTATTAACATAATCCAGAAAAATAATTATCAATATAATCAGAATCTAACTTCTTTCATTACATTCTCTTTTATTAACATAATCCACACAAAAAATAATTATAGCAATATAATCTTCTTGTAAGACAATCCTCATCTCAAGGTATGAATACTTATTTGATCACAAAAGCATTTTCTTCTCATTCGCTCCTGCAATTTCAACTGGTTTGCATCCCCCCCACCCCTCTTTCACCCCCCAACACCCCCATTCCATCCGGATTCCTGCATTCATTTCCATTGAGACTTTCATCTCGAATTACCCCCTTTGAAGAGAAATGAATTCGCCTGATAAATAAATATGAAAAAAGAAAAAATCCCAATTACCTATAAAGCAATATAAGAGAAACTCTGTTAATCCGATTGGACCGGAGGCGAGGGAGGGCTTAAAGGTCAAAGGGCCACAACTTTGGAGGGGATATCCGACCTTATTGCATCTCCGAGCTTATCACTTCCTGGACATAATTCTAATGAGATTCTCCCGTGTCTTGCACAGCTGCATATAGATTATTGGCCTCTTAAGCTCGGCAGAGGCCGACGCAACAACCTTTTTAAGGCATCTTTCTGGAGTGGACCCGAGTGTTTTGGTTCTTGAGGGGCAAACGGTCGCCAGCAGTTATTTATCATTATCAAACGGATTAGTGTGTTGTCTAGCTGAGAAGTCGGTCGATTTTCAGTCGCAGAAGATGTGAGAGAGAGAGAGAGAGAGAGAGAGAGAGAGAGAGAGAGAGAGAGAGAGAGAGAGAGAGAGAGTTACATGGAGTTACAAGGATTAGGATGTCTCAAAACTTTTAGTCCATCCGAGGAGACATCATGTGCTCATTTGTCTCTAGGAGCAGGTTTTACTGTCCATTCAGTGTTCTAATAGTTTTGTCTAGCTTTCTTTTAAACTCTTCGAGAGAGAGAGAGAGAGAGAGAGAGAGAGAGAGAGAGAGAGAGAGAGAGAGAGAGAGAGAGAGAGAGAGAGAAAAAGGGTGGGGGGGGGGTTGTAATAACGCTGAAAAATATTACTTATAATTCAGTATGTGAATAAATATAAGATATGGACAAAACGGAATACTGCTAAATCCAAATGTTTTTGGTGTTGAGACAAATTGCACTTAAATAGTAAAACAAGTTATTCTCAGGCTAGACAATAGCAAGTCTGAAGGTGGCGATCTTAACCCGTAGTTTATCGTCATTACGCAGAAAAATAAATGTACAGGAAATCAACAATACATATTTGAACAGAAATAAAGGGTCAAATATAATGAACGAAAAACCAGTGACAAAGGATACGGTTTTCCAGAGAAGTATCGTAGTTTATCGTTGACTTGAAAAACAACATTCAAGCACAGCTATGAAGACCGCTGAGCAGTTTTACCAGTAAAGAAACAAAGCCTCTTGATGCTGGACTTTGTGACTTTGAGGTGTATGTACGATGCGAGCTACAAGCGCTAACTGAAAAAAAGACACAAATGCTTAAGTTGAAGGTGATGAGCATGCTATCAAAATTAATTTACGAAAAACTAAATAAAAGAGGAAGTTTTCACATAATGGTCAGAATCGTGTTTATCTTTGCTTAGATAGAGAAAATTCCACTTCAGTAGTTTTGGATTCTACTCCCATCAAAACAAAGGGCCAATATACCACAAATTCCACAGAGAACGTTTTAAAAGAAGGTGCAATAATATAAGTTCTGTAGGACAGAAAATTTCAAGCATAATAATATTTGTGAGTGCACTGGAGTTAATTTATAATTTTCATCTCTTAGGACAGGAACTTGTAATCAACTCGACTTAACATATCATCAGAAAGTTAGTCACAATATATTATAAATGTACGGTGAGACGGAAGTAGTTAAAACACGATTAAGCTGCAAAGAAATTTTAGAAATAAAGTTATGCAACCATAAAAGTAAGCTCAAATATTTGGTCCGTTAATCAGTCGACACCCGCAAGGCACTACTAGACAGTAATAGGCAATATATTGAAGAGTGAATGAAATCCTGGGAAACAGAGCAATAACTGTGAATAAGATGTGCGGAAGAATAGGAATGGTAAACTCGAATAAATATTTGGATGAAATCTACTGTTCCGGACAAAGCGAGACGGGAGGTGGAGAAGAGAGCTGTAAAGTCTGCAGAAATTGTGGGATTGAAAAAGGGTACATACAGATGGGAAACGGAAATGTGCAAAAGGATTGTTGCGGCAGCTTTTCTGTACTGAAGCGAAGCTGCGTGTTGTGTGTTATTGGAAGAAAAAGGCGGATGCTGCTGAATACAATATAACGTGTGAAGTAGGAGGATGAAATCATTCGCCGAAACGGCAGTGTTCTTCCTTTACTGGCCTTCAGAGATGCTTCACATATCTTCAGTTCGGATGTTAATTGTCTACATTTTAAGTGCTCTAATGCGAAATCATAAGCGTTACTTTACATAAGCCTTCTAAAATCGTGGAGCCGCTTGTTTGAAGGATGGCGACTTAAGGTGTCGAAAATCCAAAAGCCCCAAATTTAGATGGGTCAATAAGTCAGTCTCCTTTAGATTTTGATCCAAGTCACAACGTCAAGATATATAGTAAGGAGCTGTGATATCAAGCAAAAATAAAGGGGTCATGCTCGAAGCACTGTAGTGGAGAAGTGAGGAAATGAAATATCTTTGGGAACATAAGGACATCCACATTGCAGTATATCAGCAGCTCACCAGGATTTGAAAATCATTCTAAATGAGACTTTTTTTTTTTTTTAGAAAACACTAGGGAGAGCAATAATGAATCATATATAACATACTTTCAGACAAGGTAATGATCTCCTTACCTTGCTTTTAGAATGGAAATACGATTGTACCTTGTAGCAAAGTTGCTACAAGCCTAATTTAGAAGAGTCCTTTCATAAAGGGAGGGAAAGTCAGATAAATGTAATTTGCCGTTTTGTTTTGAAGAGAGAGATGATCATCTCTTCTCTAAAGAACGCCACTAAACGAGGGTTAGATGTGTCTGTGGAAAGGGAAAGAGAATGATCGTTCCTCGGAAAGGTTGTGAGTTACGATTCCGATAACCTTGAAATTGGGGAAAACTACAAATTTACAAGGAAGAAGTAGGCCTATTTGATAAAATTCCGAAATATTTGGAGATGAACAAAAATGCAAAAGAGCATGAATAACCCAAGATTAGAAACAACTGTACACGAGCGAAAAGAAACTATTGATATATCCTTACGAATCTTTGGTTTTTTTTTTGTGAACAACTGATATAGTTTGGTGAAGAGATAGAAGAGGACCATTATTATTTTCCAGAATCATTCTGTAGCCAGTGTTCTAAACCCTAATCATATGAAGAGGATGTATACCATTTCTTATAAACATTCTGAAGAAATCTAATATATATTCTACAAAACAATAAACGTCTTTTCCACAAAGTCTTGAAAAGGCCACTTGGCAAACTGCTCTTCGGGAAAACTGAAATCAGCTGATAATCATACACCTGTCAATCAGCTGATAATCATACACCTGTCAATAGACCCTCAGAGACTTGGTTTTCGCATATATATATATATATATTTCCTCTTCTTTCGCGAACAAACTTGAACAGTTGCGACAACTTCTCGGCATTATTCTCGAGATATCCTTGAAGACTAATCATCACTCATCCATTTCTTTGCTAAACCATCTTCGCAGCTTATTAAGCTCATCGTTAACGGGAGGATTGGCCGTGATGATTTCCTACCACCCGAGAGGTAATATACTTGTGAGTCACTTCGGTATTGCCACTTAAATAAGAATTTCATTCTGACGTCAAGCTTAATGAGCCAGATATACTTTGCAATTCACTTCCGGCTCGACATTTCATTAGGAATATAATTAGTTGCTTCGCCAGTTCTAATCCTCCGACGTTCGTGGAAAATCGTCCGAACACGGCCGCCAACGCACGCGTGCATGTTCACATATGTGGTTGCATATATAAGATATTTTTATATATATATATACATGCGCACACACATACATACATACATATATATATATATATATATATATATATATATATATATATATATATATATATGTGTGTGTGTGTGTGTGTCTGTGTATGGGTGTGTGTGCATGTGTACAAAAATATATGATGCAACAATATGTGTGAACATGCACGCGTATGTAGGTTTGTCATGAGAAGGAGAAAATGACAAACTAAGTACCCGGTATTTAAGCGTAAATGTGTAGCAATTACACGAAAGTACTCAGGACCTCGTTTTCATTTTCAGCCTTCGTCCACTCCACTACTCCTGCGCTGTATCTGATTACTGGTACTGCCCATGTGTTTATGGCTTGCGTCACGATTCCGGCGTTGAGTTTTGACTTGAGTATCGCATATATTCTTTCCTGGTCGTGTCCTTCATCTCTTGGTGTTTTATATCCTCTCCTTCTATTATTCCCAGGTATTTGTATCCTGTTTCATCTATGTGTTTGATGCTATTCCCTTTGGTAGCTTTATCACTTCAGTCCTTGTCACTCTGCCTTTTTGTATGTTGACCAAGGCGCGTTTTTCTATTCCAAACTCTATCCTGTTGTCCCCAGATACAGTCCTTACAGTCTGGATTAGGGTATCTGTTTCCTTGATGCTCTGACCATACAACTTGACGTCGTCCATGAACATCAGATGGTTAATTCTGTCGCCTCCTTTCTTGAGTTGGTACCCAGTATCCAAGGAACATGAGCGACATTGTCACTGATAAGACTAAAAGGAATCTGTCTGCTACTTGCTTGAGAATTTCTTGCCTGATAGGTTCAATTTACAACTACAGAGAATTCTGTTGTAATGCTCTGTGAAACGTTCTAGTGATTTTCATTGCAGTTAAGTTTACACAATTTGTTCTTAATGTAGTTACTTGAAAAAAACTCTGGCTTTTTGTACCATAAGGTGGAAGAGAACAATGGATAAACGACGTTTGCTTTTTTTTCTTTAGATGCCTACTACATCGGGATTTTCAAACGGTGTGTGATCACATTCACAGAAAACCTGAAATACTTGACCAAATCCCCGTAAACAAATCTAATAAGCACTCATTAACATGTAACTGCGTGTGAGTATACACGCACATATACACACACTAACATGTGCATATATATATATATATATATATATATATATATATATATATATATATATATATATATATATATATATATATATATTCCTTCCTGTTTCTTCAGCAAGTCGTCCATATTCTTTCCCCAAAAGTCGGAGGGATTAACCCACTGTGCAGAAACCTTCACTCTGCATCTCGCACAATAAACAACAAGAATCATTAGCACCGCACTGAACTAGGAACTAGAAAATGAAACGGAATACTTCATTATATTACATAAAAAAAAATCGTTGACCGTTACAGTTGTCACAGCTGCGATTATGTGGTCCACTTTTCAGAATCTGGAAATCAAAATGAAGCTGTCGTTAGTGACGAGGGTTAAACCTTCTTTTGGGTTTTATTTCCTGTTACACTTTATTCTCGTATGTCTGTGTTTCACAGTTTTACTTTGATATTTCTGCTTTACTTTATCAGCTACATTCATTAACCCTTCCTTTATTGTTCCATTCTTCCAAAGTGTTATTGTTCCTCTTTTCTTTTACTTTTATATATTATATATATATATATATATATATATATATATATATATATATATATATATATATATATATATAGATACATGTATATATATAAATAAATAATGTATATATAAAGAAATATATGTATATATATATTTATAAATATACATATATATTTATATATTTATTTATAAATGGCTTTACTGAGCCTCTGGTTTGGCTCATACAGAAAGGATTAGCAGATGTCACTCTTAACACTTACTTTCTATAAGAATGTGAGTTTTCGTACTGCAGTATAATCTGTTTAAATCTCCCTCGAAATAGCAAATTAATAGGCATTCTTTTCACTCTTTGCCGAGTATACCAGCATCAAGTCGTTTACTTTTGCCCCGTAACTCTGACTCAACTTCCATTGATATATTAGCTTGGGAGAGACTGTGTTTCATGGCCGTTTGAACAGCAGCAATATTGTTAGGTGGGATATCAAATATAGTTGACCTTATGGAATTCCTTATCTCGTGGTCTTGTGCGTGCACGTATATGGGTTTGTGTGGGTTTGGACTTGTTTTTTTTTATCAAAGCATACGAATAATTCTCATTCTGAATTTTCCCTAATTCAGATCAAGATGTTACCTTTGATTTCATGTACAGAACTTGCATTTTTCAAGGGGTGCCCCAGAACTCGAAACTCCAAATTTATTTAGACTCTCATAAGCATCTCGTGACACAGACAATCCATTTCAGTATTAGCCCAAAGTTCTACATTCATTATAAATGACAACCAAAATTTTAAAATATCATTAGACTGGCAATTCGAAATTCCAGGTTCGGCAAGCAACCCAAAACATGAAGAACTTAATATTTATGGTAAAAATCCGTCTCATTGTAATCGCAACTGAAGGCTTCTTCCAAATGTGTCTCGGCAGGAAGAGTGCTGTTTCTACAATGCAGAATTCAGGCTACCTTCGATTTTACTGCATTTGTTGAAAGTTGGCAACCTAGGCCTATCGGATTAATGTGTCAGTATGAATCGGTAATCTATAATCTCTTAGTGATCGTTATAGGTCTAATGCTACTTATTTTTATGAGCTACCATATTCTTTTAAATAAAAGTCTCTACAGAGAGCTTTCGAACAGATTCACGAAAGCTCTCTGTAGAGATTTAATTTCAATATATTTGTACCCATGCATAACTGTGGTTTTTTTTCTCTCCATTTCAAGACTCATGCTACCGCGAGTATTTTTAATCAATAACGTTCCGTCTAAACCATAACCTCTAATAACAACTTTGCATCACTTGGCTAATTATAACACATGTATAGAGCAGCGTTGAAATCAGATGATGTCTCTCTTGATAACCGAATGGATGAATCCGCTTTTCTTTTATCTCAAACCAAACAGGCATAGGTTTGAATCCTGGCCTGGCCATATGCGTATCAAATATATATGTACAGTTCACGCTGACTGCTGCTTACTTTAATTTAAAAACTGAAATCGAAATTAAGGGTTATTGCCTTAATATCTAATGTGTTCATGTTTGAGCATGGGCTTTTGGTTTTTATATATATATATATATATATATATATATATATATATATATATATATATATATATATATATATATATATATATATATATATATATATATATATATATATAATATATATATATATATATATATATATATATATATATATATATATATATATATATATATATATATATATATATATATATATATATACATACATATATATCTTAAGAAAAAGACATCTCGCAATAAGAGACTGCAAAAATCTAAACATAATCCAATGCCTTTTGATGAAAAAGTGTAAAAATTTTCTGTTCAAAATGCATTTTCGGCAAAGGGAAGTACTGTACAGTAGGTGCTTCTGAGCTCCATCGTCCTTGGCTGGGCAACGCTCACGAAATCTTCCCTTACGACCGAAGCTCCTTGGGATGTCGGGTCAGAGAACCGGCGGCCGCTGTATAGCGTAGTTTGCGCGTTGTTGTGTTTGTACTTTCTGTCCAGTGTAGCTTGACATTTTATTCGTTTTGACGGCGACGTCCCTGTTTGGTTTTATGGAGTGGGAGTGGAGTTACGTTGTTATTGCGGAGGTTCTTCGGTACGGGTTTTGTTGGTGCTTTGTGTACGTTAGATAGACTTTGGCTACTTGTGTGTTTTCAAAAACTTGAGGCGTTGCTTTTCTAAATTTGATGATTTTCAATAACTCGAGGCGTTGCTTATCTAAATTTGATACTTTTTTTCAAAAATTTTGAGTTGTTGCTTAACTAAATTTGATACTTGTTTTCAAAAGTTTGAGTCGTTGCTTGTCTAAAATTATTTTCATTCATATTAAGCTTTTCTGTTTATGTAAATGTTTTGTCTTTTCGTGTTTTAAGTTGCAGTTATCCAATGTTTACTTCCCACAAGCAGTTTTGGGTAAAACTCAATGTAAATTGATTCTATTTCCAGGAGCTAGTGGGAGTTCTATTTACTGTAACTTTATTTTAATTCCAGGAGCTATTGGGAATCCTTTATTTACTGTAATTTTACTTTTATTTCCAGGAGCCAGTGGGAATTCTACGCGCTGAGACAACCCTTCCGCGATTTTCGCTCGACCGTTTTCTGCCATCGAAGGAATGAATCTCTTGGTCATCGCTTCGTCTACAATCGTTATGGTAGTACAGAAGATGGGAATAATTGGTAAGTTTATTTCCAATTTTCTTAGCTCATACCTCCACCCTTTCAGGGGCGGTGCCCCTGAAGGGGTGGAGGGTTCCCCCTCTAACTGCTTATGGTGGGTCGGAAGACCTGCCATAACTAGTTCTTGGGGGAAGAACTGTTAGGGAAGAACTGTTAGGGAAGAACTGTTAAAACTGTTAGGGAAGAACTGTTAGGGAAGAACTGTTAGGGAAGAACTGTTAGGGAAGAACTTTGCCTAGTTATTCACTTTAGTTACTTAAATACGTAAAGTTAATCCTAATTGAATTTAATCTCACTGACAGACTAAAATTTCAAAATCACATCCAGAGACCATTAGTTTGTTTTAAATGGCATTTTCATTGAATGTGTGAACATAGTTTTGATTTGAAAAATTAAATATAAAGTAATTCGTGACTTGATTAAGTTAATTTAAAGTTGTTCTCAGTTGCAAGATTTTGTTTAAGGTTTAACAATGGTCTTCAATAGCTAGAAATTTTCAAATCCCTCTCAATTGCAAGGTTTTAAGGTTTAATAGTCTTCAATAGCTAGAAGTCTTCAGATCAGTTAGACAGCATGTCTTCACAATTTTCCAAGAACAATTTCTGTCCTTTGAATACTTTCAGGTGAACGGAGGAGCAACACTTAAGACCACCAGATCCCAGGAACTAGGAAGACGAAGACTTCGAGATTGACTTCACGACCGTCTTGGTTCGGTGTTCGTTTATTTTGGCGGCATCGAGACTTGTGGAAATTTAAGAAGGCTAACTTAGTTCCTGTTAGTAGCTGTTCATTTTGCAATGAGCTGAGATTTAATTGTTAATGACAATGTTCTTATAAGAAAAAACTAGGTATACTAGTTCACTTTTACTTGTAATATTGTATTTTCATTTATTTTCCTGGCTTTTCCTGCCATGTTGGGCATTTTAAAGCTGCATTTGAAAAGCTGCATTTGAAGTAAAGCTGCATTTAAAGTAAAGCTGCATTTAAAGTAAAGCTGCATTTGGGTAAAGCTATTTGAAAGTAAGCTGCATTTGAAGTAAAGCTGCATTTGAAGTAAAGCTGCATTTGAAGTAAAGCTGCATTTGAAGTAAAGCTGCATTTGAAGTAAAGCTGCATTTGAAGTAAAGCTGCATTTGAAGTAAAGCTGCATGGGTTCCTAATGAAAGTAACAGAAATAAAAGGAACTAGCACTCTTGTTTACTGGTGTAGTATGACAATATATTTTGCTTTTCTGAAGCCGGTATTTTTTACTTGTTTGTTGAAGTTGAAAAAAACTTTGGTTATGTAATTTGAATGTTGATTTAGTAAAAAAAATCTTGTATTTACTGCATTTAGAAAAATAAATGTTCTCTGAAGATAAAATCTTTACTCTTTATCTGAATGACTAATTTAATCTAAAGGCCAATGTCAGCTGATTAACCTAGCACGATATTGGGACAAGGTTGGGCTATTAGGCCAGGTATTTTGAATTCTCGATCTGAATAATGGCTAATAAGCTAAATATAAAAGACACGCCAGCTGATTATACTATCACGGTATGGGAACTATGGACTGAAAGCTGGCATGTAACAGACGGGCTTAGCAAGTTGTGTGTGTGGCAACTGTAAGTGCTAGCTTGTGTGAAATACTTATCTTCTGAACTAGGTATGTTTAGATTATCATCGTGTCAGGCTAATAAACGGTTTCGTTTATATTAAACTAAAGTGGTGTTAGAATTTAGGGTGAATGTTAATAAAGGTTTATGGGTAGTTAGGTGATTTTATCTTGGTAGGAGTTCTGATTACCGGTTGGTCAGAAAAATATTGCGGTTGCAGTTTGTGGTTACTGTGGCAGAATGGTTTTTTTTTTCTCTCTCCATTTAGTCCCGACAAGATCCATGTCAAACACACTTAACCATTATTTGTAATAAAATTTCAGTCCTCCACGAACGTAAAAAATGTGGATAGTTTGGTACACAGGAGTATTCTGGTGAGATGTGTGAAGGCTGTCCTCCTATAGAAATCGCACTTGATTAATTAACGTATGTCCTTTTGAAATAACACTTGAGTAATTAACATCTTGATGAAACGGGGGGCAGTTCAGAGTCATTTGTAAATATTCTGCGATACTCAAAGGAAAAAGTCTACTATATTGAAAGTACCAGAAGAAAATAACATTGATTACTGTATATAAATACAATCGATACTCTTAACATTACTAATTGTGCCGTGACCAATTCACCTCTATTGACCCCGTAGGGGTTTAATGCCGTTAGTGCACCTCATGCATTACCTAAGGTTCTTTGCAGTGTCCCTTCGGTCTCTAGCTGCAACCCTTTTCCTTTTACTGTACCTCTGTTCATATTCGCTTTCTTCCATCTTAATGTCCACCCTCTCCTAACAATTTTTTCAGTGCAGCTGCAAGGTTTTCATTGTTAAACCTTTCAAACCTTTTACTATCATTTTCAGTTTCAGCGCTGAATGACCTCATAGGTCCCATCGCTTGGCCTTTGGCCTAAAGTCTATATTCTATTCTATTCTATTCACCTGTTGATTTGCATTTAATTCTACCCTCACCATATGAAATCATTTTTGGTCCATTTGCTGCCACCACGCAATGTTTTCCTAACTGCCGCTTTTACATTTAAGATCGTTACGCTTCTTTTCCTGGAGTTTTCTTCTGGCCAGAATTCGCCTTCTGTGTATTCCCAAATTTTTATTTATTTTCAACTTAAATGTAAAAGTTTTAATAAAATTTTGTAATTTTGAAACATCGTGCGTCATTTTTAAGGAGTTAAGAAGAATCATTTGAATAATGTAATCGGTTTTGAAACAGGCTTTGAGGTTCATATGATCGGTCAAATGTAGCAAAATAAATTCGGCAAAAAATTTGGTGTCTTAACTGGTCAGTACTACTTGTCCAGAACTGACCTTGCCACGGCCCGTCTTAGGCATGTCAGACTCCAGTTGAACTGCAATAGTTTTAAACCATTGCATATTGATAGACAGAGAGAGAGAGAAAACATTGTTTTCAAAATAGGTTCGTTACTTTCTTGCTAAGTGGCTGCCATTCTCTGTCTTTTAAGGTAATTTTGTGGAAATATTTAGTTCGGGATAGTTGCATTATGACAGGCATTTAGTCATAGCAGGCAGTTAGTCATTCTATCTCTTGCATACGCTCCATAACTACAGGTAAAGCCAATTTTAAATCAACTTTGCAGAACATCGTGTATATTGACATTTCAATGAAAATTAAAAGAATTTTCTTAAAAGCTGAGCCCATTCTAAGTTATAAGAGCAATAGCTCCGTAACCATTAGTGTGATTTATTGCCATGGGAAAGTATCTACAATAGGATAAATAATTTCTAAACCTACTTTAATCCTGTCAAATAAAAGAAACGAACAGAATTATGACTTTTTTTATATATCATTCATTCCAGAATTTCCATCTTGCAATAACAGGTCAACATGCATATTTATGGACCCATTAAATATCCTTTATGGGTGGGAGCGTACGAAAACTATAAAAGTGGAAAAAAATTGTCCTTCCTTAGATTTTTTCATTGTGTGTAAAGAATCTGCGCTCGGCAAGAAGGCCCATTCTAACAGTCGTTTTTATTCTACTTTTGATTATTACAACTTAGTATGTAAACTAATTTACTCCATTCAAGTTGTCAAGTTAGAAGTGTGTCCTCACTCGTTTGTCTCTTCCAACAGGTAACGAGACAACGAGTGGTTGAAGAGACGTCAAAGAAAAACGAGCATAATTCATCTCATCAACTGAACGCACTCTTGAGCAGGTAACATTTCGCAGTTTATCCATTTTCCTTATTCCCCTACAGGTAACAGTAGGACAGTAAAATATGATGAAGTCTCTAAATTTAGTTACTCTTCAAGTCCAAATAACTGTTTAAAGTACCTTTTCAGGCATAACAGCACTTCTCGTATCCATATATGAAGTCCAGTAAATATTTTTATTTTATTTTTCACATACTTAAATCATAAATTTGTGATCTCTAAATTTTCTGATGACCACAAGTTTTTGCTCCCAAGCAGATTTTCATCATCAAAGCATTTGCCAAAAAGTCGACATAATGTAAGTTTTGCTTTCTACTTCTGTTTTAGATAACTAGAATGTAATTTCGCTTCTGTTTCAGCTTCCTTTGAAGATAATCCAACCCTTCTCGCGTCTTGTATTCTGTTCAAGAAAATTTGTTATACACGATTAAGGGAATGAAGAGAGAACGGTTTAATTTTTACAGGAAATATAGAAATCAACTTATACTCAGTGGCGAATCAACAAAAACACTTACTCGTGTGGTAGGCGGTGGGGGGGAAGGTTAGTGCCGACAGTGCACCTTTTCGTGGGGGACTGTAGGCCTTACTTAAGGTTCTTTGCAGCGTCCATATGGTCCCTAGCTGCAACCCCTTTCATTCCTTTTACTGCACCTTCGATGATAGTCTCTTCTTCCACTTTATTTTTTACCCTCTCCTAAGAATTGCTTCTTGGATAACAGCGAGGTTTTCCCCTGTTAAAAACCTCTTTGTTCTCAATTTCCGTTTCAGTGCTGAGTGACCTCTTAGGTCCAAGCGATTGGCCCTTGGCCTAAATTTCGTATCCCATTCCATTCCAACAAAAATATTTCTATTAGAAACTGGGTATCACGAAAACATTTATTATAATTGGGCATCGAGAGGGCGGTCTTTTTTTTTTTTTTTTAAAGGGAGTTGGGAAAATGGAGAAAAACACCATCGGCTGCAAAGACAATTCTATCTATCTATCTATCTATCTATCATCTATCTATCTATCTATCTATCTATCTATCTAACACTCTATTTAACTGAGTTAATACTGTAGTTTCTACGGTTCTTATTTAATGCGGGGAAATTTAAGTGATGAGAGACAGGAGAATGAATGTATTCCTAACCTCCCATCTCTTCTATGTTCTGCCTGTATTCCATCTCGTTTGAACCTCGTGGCTGAAAATAGAGAGAGAGAGAGAGAGAGAGAGAGAGAGAGAGAGAGAGAGAGAGAGAGAGAGAGAGAGAGAGAGAGAGGATCCCAAGATCTCAACATGGTTGCATTTGATACCCTAGCGGATCCAGAAAAATTTCTTGGGGGGCAGCACCAATTTTCACATTATATATATATATATATATATATATATATATATATATATATATATATATATATATATATATATATATATATATATATATATATATATATATATATATATATATATATATATATATCATTAAGATTATTATTTTTTCTCAAAATTTTACCATTATTTCTATAATAGATTTTTTCCCATTTTTATATTTCTCATTCATGTCATTATTATCTAAATCTTCAATATTATTATTTTGTCATTATTTTTCATGGGGGGGCCAACGTGCCCAGGTGCGCCCCCCCCCGATCCGCTAGTGATTTAATAAACTATATATCTTGGGACTACACGAGAACTTACGCAATCCTAAATACGACCGGAAATTGTAGGCCATGTCGTCTCTTAACATTATTGCTCCATATTTAATATTTTCGGCGTATCTTTAGGCGCGTAACAGAGCGCTTAGCGTTTCGTGAAGTTGTAGAGACATTGTAAATAATTTCTCTGTCATTATCCCACTTGTTTAATGTCCTCTGAATTGTTCAGTACATTGTACGTATGGGGGCAGTCAGTCATTCCAAGAAGTGAATATTTTCTTTTTCTTTGTCATCGATTACTGTGTATACTTTCTCTGAATATACACTGGCTGGTCATGTTTCTAAATTCGGCTTATTTCAACACGTGCAGAAGGGCAGATGCACTAAGCCTCGTACACATTACAATAAAGTGTGCAATTAAAATTTAGTATGTATAAGACTACAAGAAAAACCAGCATTTAATTAAAGTGTTCATTATGAGTTGGGTAACACTTTTTACTCTTCTGGCAAAATTGTTTTGAGAGTTCAGATATGGACTTGGAGAACAATACCAAAACTCCTTGTTGTAAGATGCAGTACCGGGAAAAAATAGCCACAATAATTATTTTGCTTATCATTTAACAAGGTTATTATTATGACTACAAACCAACGGGAAATAATAAAATTAAGGATTAGTACAATTACAATTTTATGCGTTGTTTGAAATTTTTTTTAATTCCAAACATCCTTGTATTTTGGAGATTTAGCTTACGCAACCAATAGTCAGATAACACTTTTGAAGACCTCAGACATCATCACAAACGAATTCATTCCTTGAGGCAAAGAAAATTTTCATTCAATTAGATTCCATCAAAGTGTGACAGTGGTGGACAAATGGGTTGAAGAGTGTTCATCGTTCAAGGAAGATTGGTGTGTCACACAACCCAATTTCATTGTTTTTGTCACAACCTTGGGGAACTTCCAGCACAGTTATGTTTAGTTAGTGATATGTCTTTGGCCGAGTCGCCTCCTGCTGCAGCAGATAGGCTACAACACTAAAACTGTAGATGAGTCACGCCCACCAACAGTGGTAAGGTGACTTAAGGCAGAAATGTAAGGCTAAAGTGGAGATGGCATTTCTCTCTCTCACTCTCCTGGGTGTAAGCCTCGTACATTACACTATGCTGTCAATCCTCATCCTTGTGAGACCTATGTTTCCCAAAAATGTCCTTTTCATAGATAGATTTGCCTCAGACTCGGCCATAATCTGACAGGCAAGGCCAAGTCATGGGAGAGAGTTACCAGACGACTCAGACTGTCCTGTCACTCACAGAATGTCAGAGGCCACTTGCTTCCTGCAATAGCAATGTGTGTGGCGTTCATCCCCATCTCCCATGTTATCTGCTACGCAAAGAGATGGACTACCCATTCTCTTTGTCCATATTGTTCTCTGTACAGCCTCGGTTGTCTGTCAGCTGGCGTGATGAAGAAGGAAAGTGTGTTAAAAATCTCCTTGGCCAGAGGTTTCCTCAGAGTGATTTAACAACAACAGGATATCAAAGACAACATTACAGGAAGACCTTTGAAATATATGAAGCGATGAAGATGGACCTAAAGTCCTTAACAAATCCTATGCTTGTGTTTTTCCTTTAGAGTAACAGCTCTTTCCATGGGGAAGGAAGGAATGTAAACTAAATATTTCCAGCAGAATGCTCTTTCATTCCAGTTATCTGTCTACACAAGGAGCTTTCCATAATACTGGTGGATACTCACTATGCTTTACAAATGCAAAAAAAAACAATTCAGGTATATAAATATATATGTGTATATATATATGAATATGCACGTTCATATATACATACATACATACATACATACATACATACATATATATATATATATATATATATATATATATATATATATATATATATATATATATATATATATATATATATATTTCTAAAGACTACACTACACTGTGTGTTTCACTTTTTCAATTTCTTAATGGGAAGTCTTGATATAAGCTCTTTTCAGTGCCTGCATATTTTTCAAGTGAGAGAGAGGGTGAGAGAAAGAGAGAGAGAAAGAAAGAGAGAGTGGAGGAGGAGGAGGAGGGAGAGGGGGAGGAGGAGGGGGAAATGGTGGAGAGATGGGAGAGAGCTCCTCCCTCGAGAAATTCCAGATGCTCTACTTCATCTTCCACAGCGACTGGATACCGGGTCTCCTCCAAGCTTCCCATCTCATTCCTGCCTCATAACCCTTTCTCCTGTTATTTTTTTTTTCTTTTCATTCTTCGTACTCTCATCTCCATTTACTCATTCTATGACCTGTTTTCCATCCTGCACTAATAAATGGCTTCGGAATTTCATCCATTCTCCATTGTATACTTGCATTCTTCGTTTGGTGTTTCGGCTACGTATTTAAATATCTCGTGAGTGACTTTGTTAGTACTAGTTGCAACTTCGTTCTATTATCATTATTTTTAGTACTAGTCGACGCAGTAGTTGATATCAAAATCCACATAAATATCTCCCTCATTAATGCGTTACAATGCTGGTCTTAAAATAAGTGGAGGAACCTTCTTACAGTTATTTAGTTTATTGACTCTACTGAAACCCATAAGTCGAAGACACGTACCTCCGAATCTTGAGCAGAAAACGTGACCAATAATCAGGACTGGGAGCAGGTTCGGAAATCCAAACTATCTGATCAGAAATAGATAGATAGGTCCAGGTGATTATCCTTCCTCTGTTTATACACAGATGCTGTGTCCTGGAGTTCTTGGAAGTGAACTGTGTTGTCTTAGAGGCACAATTACAACCAGAAGAGGCTTGTGGGAGGCTGATCACGGAAGCGCTACAGGACACAGAACCGTTTTGCCTTTCATATAATATCTTTTCTAGAAGGGATCCCTTTCTAGGAAGAATAACCTCTTGATTGTCCCAGCAAGGATTGTGTATCTTCTTTTTATAAGCATGGATGAAAGTTAGGGATAAGGCATCGTATATTAGGTCTTTGCATTTACAAGGCTTTGTCATTTAGTAATGAGATCTGTCATGATGAAGTCATTAGATATTCCCTTAAAGTCATGATGGCAAGGCTCATTCCAATTTTGCTAATGGAAATGATGAGTTCCATGAATAAGTTCTACTGAGTTGCTTATATAGACGAAATACTGTTGCTACAGTAATATTAGCGTAAAAATGTGATCATGCAATTTGATTTAGGCTTTAGAATCAGTATCAAAGAATTTTTTTTATTATCATGTTTTGAAAAGCAAAAATCTTGCGTAGCTTAAAGCTAAAAATAAAAAAAAGAAGCTGCAACCCCTTTAATTCCTTTTACTGTACCTCCTTTCATATTCTCTTTCTTCCATCTCCTAACAAATGATTCATAATGCAGCTGCGAGGTTTTCCTCCTGTTACACCTTTCAAACCTTTTTGTCTCAATTTCCGTTTCAGCGATGAATGACCTCATAGGTCCCAGTGCTTGGCCTTTGGCCTAAATTCTATATTCAATTTAGTTGAGTCTTTGCTTCATCTTTCTGCACCAATGGCATCTTTGTTACTCAGTCTTTTCAGTCTTTCCATTCTCATATGTCGCTTTATTCCCCTTTAAATTTTATTCAACTTTCACTTAATTTTTCCCATTCTTGTCGGCAATTACTTCTATGCTTCATGAGCATAGTTACTTATTCTTATTTATTTCAGCCATTTATAATCCCTTTTCCCTTTCTTGTTTAAATTTCATTTGGTACTCAGTTAATCGATTTATTTACCAATTTTTACTCACTCAGTGTTTTTTTCATTCATTTTACTTCAGAATCATTTCATAACTTCATCCTCAGCTTTCATTCCACAGGTCTATCCTTTTTCATTTCACTGTTTTTTATGAATCCTAGACGGCATTTTTTTTTATCTATTTTACCAAAATTCTATTATTTTTCATTTTTAGCCTGTTTTCATCTTTCAGTTTACTTCACTCTTTCACGCGCTCTTCATTACTCATATTTTGTAATTTCTTCATTCTTTTCTATTGTCATTTCACGCTTTTCCCGTCGTTATATCAAAGCTTAACATATTATTTTAGTCTCGACTAAATCATCCTTTCCTTGACTCCTGAAGTCTTTTATGCTTCATTCATCTGACAGTCTTTTTATTTTTCTTTTATTCCATCCCCTCATATTATCTGTCATTATACTGAACTGCTTCTACACTTCATTTATTTTTTGTTTAGTAAAACCATCTTTTAACGTCCATAAACATTACATCCATTCCTCAGCTTTTATAACATGTAAGTTTTATTTCTTCCCGACACCAGGTCAATCTTTCGTCGACTTCAGACATCACCATTTTTCATTTCACAATTCGTTTGACTTATGTCATTGTCCCCATGAACCTTTCGTTTCCTACATCGTTTAACTCCTTTAGAGATTTCGTTATCGACTCCCAATCTCTCTCTCTCAGTCTTTCTCTCTTCTCCCTGTCTCTTTCTCTTTCTTTCGTTATCGACTCCCAATCTCTCTCTCAATCTTTCTCTCTTCTCCCTGTCTCTTCTCTCTTTCTTTCGTTATCGACTCCCAATCTTTCTCTCAATCTTTCTCTCTTCTCCCTGTCTCTTTCTCTTTCTTTCGTTATCGACTCCCAATCTTTCTCTCAATCTTTCTCTCTTCTCCCTGTCTCTTTCTCTTTCTTTCGTTATCGACTCCCAATCTTTCTCTCTTCTCCCTGTCTCTTTCTCTTTCTCTCGTTATCGACTCCCAATCTTTCTCTCAGTCTTTCTCTCTTCTCCCTGTCTCTCTCACTTTCTTTCGTTATCGACCCCCAATCTTTCTCTCAACCTTTCCCTCTTCTCCCTGTCTCTTTCTCTTTCTCTCGTTATCGACTCCCAATCTCTCTCTCAATCTTTCTCTCTTCTCCCTGTCTCTTTCTCTTTCTTTCGTCATCGACTCCCAATCTCTCTCTCAATCTTTCTCTCTTCTCCCTGTCTCCCCTTCCTCTTTCTCTGTATCGCGAGCACAGATAAAAAAAAAAAAACACGGAG
>NC_089783.1:52136624-52141624 GCF_040412425.1 Macrobrachium rosenbergii | reverse complement strand
GCTTACCCCATACAAATGGGAAGAAAGCATGTTAAAAGAAGAAGAAGAAGAATAGAATAGAGAATTTTTACCAAAGGCCAGGCGCTGGGACCTGTGAGGTCATTCAACGCTGAAAGGGAATATCGCAGTAAAAAGGTCTGAAAGGTATAACAGGAAGGAAAACTCGCGGTTGCACTATGAAACAATTATTAGAGAGGCCGGAAAGTCAGATAGAAGAAAGAGAATACGAACGGAGGAACAGTAAAAGGAATGAAAGAGGTTGCAGCTAGGGGCCGAAGGGACGCTGCAAAGACCCTTGAGTAATACCTACAGTGCACCACATGAGATGCACTGACGGCACTACCCCTATGGAGTATAGAACCTTTAATGACTCTTCACAACTGCTCTTAGGTACCACACAACCTGAGAGTTTTCTACATTGCCTCTCCTCCAGTTCTAGCAGAAGCTTTTGTAGGTCCATGTGCGCCATCTACAGCTTCTTCCTTTATTTTCAGACTCTTCACTTAATGGATTCAGGACAAACACTTCTTCCACACACTTCCTGCTTATTTCTAAACCAGCTATTCTTCCACCATAAGTCCTACTATACACTTTCTCTGCTGCAATAAGCTAACGCTTTGCTCCAGTAATTATTGTCTAGAATATAGCCCAAGTTCTAGATCTTGATGTAGCCTTGACCTCTGCAATAAAACGATGGTTCCTCTCACCTACTGCTTTGAAAGTTTTCCCTCATTTAGACAATTTGCGGACGCTGGCCAGAACTTCACTGTACACCATCATCTCTCTTGTAACTCTATTAACTCCTAGTATCTTTCTAGCATTTTTCCACTCCTGAACCTCTTAATTTCTTCCCTTCCATCCTGATAATTATTTCCATAAAAATTCTGAAAATTACGCATGCACACACACATATATACATTTATAATATTTATATGTACATACACACACATATACGTATATATATATATATATATATATATATATATATATATATATATATATATATATATATATATATATATATATATATATATATATATATATATATATACTGTATATATGTCTATCTTCTCAGCTCTAATTTTTTATTCAACAGAATTAAATACAACATGCTGAAATGAAATTCATATGATACATATACATATTCATATATATATATATATATATATATATATATATATATATATATATATATATATATATATATATATATATATATATATATAAAATATGCATATGTACCATATGAATTTCATTTCAGCCTGTTGTATTTATTAAGGTTCTGTTGAATAAAAATTAGAGTTGAGAAGACAAAAACCTTGTAAAGTGTTCATAAAGTCAATAAATCACACTGTGGCGGAAAAGCCATCATTACTTTGAGTTTGAAAACGTCATGGAAATAATTTATTCCTTACCAAAATTCCTTTGTCTTCTGATAAGAAAGTGATGTCGGACTACCTTTATTTCCCGTTTTCTTTTCATGCAATTACGACAATTGACGAAACAAATAGAGAAGACACTCAGGAACTGCTGCATAAGTGAGAGAGGACAAAACTTGATAAATATTTAAGAAAACAAATGAGAAACAGAGACCCTTAAATGTACCAAGACGTTGCTATTTCCCATTAAAATCTTTTGGCTTTAAGATGAGAAATCTCACGTGCTCCTGCTAAAGAATGTTAGGTTGCTATTTACAGAAGCAAATGGAAAGTTATTATTAATATCAAATAAACCTTATATTATATTCTTAATGATCACACTGTCAGACCCAAAATCTCCCGCGACGTCTGACCAGATTAATGCCACAATTCGTTTAGCATTGAGAGCAAAGAAATGTCTCCCGCAACGCGCCCTTAAATTGTTTTCCCTTCCGAGAGCGCCTCCCTGATTCGATATTTCGATTCATCCGACCAGACATGAAGTCACATCTATTATCTTTTTTTTTTTTTTTTTGACAAACTGACATCCTGGTGACAAGTGGTTATTGGAAACCTCTCTTGTTAAATTCACAGATATCGGTGACGGCGTCGGTGAAATCTTCGTGTCGAGGTTTCCCCGGACCGTAGATTAAAAGAACTGGGGGGGGAATTGTAAAGGAAATTGTTATTGGTGTTATTAGTAGTTTTCACGGGGCAGGTTCAAAAATGATTTAGTGAATATAATAGTATATTAATGGAAGAGGACGGTGTAAAATTGTCTTTTCTTTTACCTTTCTAGAAAGAGAAACGTAACCTATAGAAAGGCTTCAGCGCGGATCCAGGTGTGAGGCTATTGGTTACATTGTTCCCCTCAGGTGAAAAGTGATTGTATGAACACCCAAGATGACTTAGCTGCCTTAAATATAACATATAACATACACTACAAGGCATTAATAGACACTTTACCAGAAGGACAGCAAAGCTGCCAACACCAATTTCCTTCAAAAGATGGAGATAGAAATGAGACATTGTAAAATGTTTTATTGTCTTCTTAATGTTTACTTTGAAGGAATACTTGCGTGAAGTAATGTTATGCTCTAAACGTAGGCAGGAAGTAAAGGCTTAAGTTCAGTTCAGTTTATTATCTAATCATACTTTCATGACCATTGCGTACCTTTTTTGGTGGCCGGTAAAAAAGTCACAGGAAAAAAGTCACAATTTTGGCTATGAAAAAAGTCACAGGAAAAAAAGTCACATTACTGTATAGTGGCCGGTAATGAAGTCACAGGGAAAAATAAACAATATTTCTTGGGGGTCATTATCTTTATGATATTTACAGTCATTTGTTTATGTTTTTTCGGTAATCCCCAACAACGGGCTTGTACTAAACACGCCGCAAGGATGGATACATACCGGGTTAAAACCCTTGGGGGTCAATATCTAGGAAAGATTCTTGTGACTTTTTTCCCTGTGACTTTTTCTGCCTGTGACTTTTTTCTGTGACTTTTTTACCTGTGACTTTTTTTTACTCAGATTCCTTTTTTTTATATAGTAAAATGTTACTTCTCTACTTATATCACTGGCTCCCGAACGGAGCAAAGGGTCAATAAAAAAAAGCACATCGGTAATGCGACCACTGTAAGAAATCTGCAAGTGACTCACAAGCTATGAATGATAAAGTAAGGACTTTACCATACATAAAGTAAAGGATGATTTTGGAAAACAGTGTCCGTCGTAAGGTCCAGTGGCTGTATATATAAAAATTTTAAAGATTCTTTTTAATACAAAACTGACTTAATGTATTGCGTATTTCACAGCCTAGCATCGCCGAAAACCAAATGTATGAAATAGCAATGCTGCGATACGTGCATTGCAATGTAGATATGTATTCATT
Organism: Macrobrachium rosenbergii; assembly: GCF_040412425.1. NCBI lineage: Eukaryota > Metazoa > Arthropoda > Malacostraca > Decapoda > Palaemonidae > Macrobrachium > Macrobrachium rosenbergii. The sequence goes on along the minus strand of NC_089783.1, from coordinate 52,138,312 downwards.
TTAAAGCCTATATCTCTTTCGGAATACAGCATTTCATTTTCGTACGCCGTATTTAAATGAACAATATATCTCTCCCAAAGTATAAAATACTGTGACAGATGTTCATTCATAAAACCCGTGAATTCTAATATCGATAAATAGGAAACCTTATACGCAATATGTTGCAGATCCGTTTTGCTTGCAGTGTTGCTTTCTGGGAAATACATACACAAACGTATGAGTATATACAGTATATATATGTGTACAGTATATATATTTGTATATATATATATATATATATATATATATATATATATATATATATATATATATATATGTATATATATATTATATATATATATATGTATATATATATATATATATATATATATATATGTATATGTATATATATTGTATATATATAGTGTGTGTGTGCGTGTGTTTGTGTGTCCATATGTATAATTATGATACCATAGCTGTACATCAACAATAAAACCAGAAAAGAACTCTGCCTGTCTAAAAAAAAAAATGCATCTTTTGGAGAGAGAGAGAGAGAGAGAGAGAGAGAGAGAGAGAGAGAGAGAGAGGACAAACAGCGAAAGCACAGAAAACGACGTCTGATATTAATTATGACAGCGATAATGAGAAATTAGGGCGAACTTTTCCCCTGTTCAGCAAACAGCGTCATAAATCATCGCTCGCTTTGACCAAGACAAATGGCGTCTTGCTTTCCCATCAGGACGCGAGACACGCCGACGGTTCTGGCCAAAGGCCCTGATTCCAAAACAATAATGTCGCCGTTTCCTTTAAAGTCGCATTTTCTAGTGCTTTCTCTTTCCGTTTTAGAAACAAAATGCCAAACTACTGTATATATATATATATATATATATATATATATATATATATATATATATATATATATATATATATATATATATATATATATATATATATATATATATATATATATATATATATATATATATATATATATATATATATATATATATATATGTATATATATATATATATATATACATATATATATACAGAATATATATATATATATATATATATATTTTATATTCTTGCAAACAAACTTGTTTGTTTTTATAACACATATAAATATATATTCATGCGTGTGTATATGATACACACACACAAGACACATATATTATATATATATATATATATATATATATATATATATAGCCTATATATATATCTATCTCATATGTATAAATATACAAAAGCGTGTCTGTCCATACAGAGGTGTATCTTTGAGCTAAGCAAATTAGAACAAATCCTGTATAAGAACCAATTGCTTCTTGAACAACATGTTCCCATTTTCATTTTTGCAAATCAAACTTTTTTTTTAACCTTCCAACCCATATTTCCCCACCCCATATTTTTCAGATCATCCAAGATCGTTATTTCCCCACACAGTATATAAATCAGTTATATACGGCAGCCTCTCCTCGCTATGTTATTTTCTCTCTTCACCGCCAAAAAATTTCCCCCTGACCATACAGATTTCCCCACACCGCCACATCGAGCCCTTATGAAAATTCCCTGCACTTTCTCCCCTACCCGAAATCACAATTCCCATATTTTAATTTTCCAATACCCAGAGCTAGGGAGATGTGGCAGGTGCGGGGAGATAGTTTTCCCTTCATGTCACTGAAATCATTTGCTGAGGAATCATCGAT
>NC_089783.1:52111624-52134124 GCF_040412425.1 Macrobrachium rosenbergii | reverse complement strand
CTTAAAGCCCATTTCCCGAAAAATTCACTGAGGACCTGTTGATTTGCTGTGGTTAGTTGGCAGCTGGGTTGCGACCAGTGAAGAAAGGGCATAGTCCTGGGCACTTTATTCCAAAATGACTTGCCAAGAACCCATGGCGAACAACCATTTTATCCTCCTCCTCTCAAGGGAAAAGGTGTACGAACAAAACACACAGATATTTTTGTCATATAATCTTCTTTAAAAAGTAAAGTTAATATGCGAAAAAGCTCAGAGGGACGAGGACTGCTTGGCTTTTAAGTCTGTGCTTGTCCAACAGACAAACACAGACTTCTTGAGAACTTGCCTATTCTCTGGCTGCCTGTTCAACATCCCAGATTGAAATAAGTATTTATGTGACTAGCCCATTTCACATTTTTTTTTTTTTTAGATTTTCATTAATTAGTGTTCATATCACGATGAAGAACACTGCGGTATAAATAATTAGGAGGTTTTTATTATTATTATTTTTTTTTAGATTTACATTAATTACCTTGTTAATATGACGATGAAGAACACTGCGGTATAAGGCAATTAGGAGGTTTATTACGTTCAGAGAGATCTTAGCCATTTAAAGATGTTTCTTTATATTAAACGTCCTATTATAGCAAAGGGAATCAAATGTATTTAACAGTCAGGTCATATTCTTTAACACATACCTCACGGTATTATATAACTGGCCAAGAGTTCGCTCGTAAAAAAAAAAACAGTTCCAAAATATCCGGCACAGTAATATTTTTCTCTCCTGCCTCCATCAGTTGACTCGGTTAATTCCCAAGAGCGAAGCACATCCGGCGGGAGAAATTAGGTCGACCTTGTTTACATAAGACGAAACAAAACTGGCTGCGTGGCCGAGGTCAAACAGGCTAAATTATGCTCTCAGTGTCACGAGTTCATTTACAAACTGCAACACAGAATGGGAGGAACAGAGCGGCTCCATGGCGGTTTTATGCTAATTGCCAGCATTCGCCACTTGGCAATCGCTGCTGCTTGCCGAACCCTGTTTGCTCGGTGCGGGGGCATGATTCTGCAACGGAGGCAATCTCCGAAACGGCCTCCGTTCCGATCTGAAGGGGTGCAAGCCTTTCGGACGAGGGAGGGTTCTGGCAGGAGGGCGGAGGGTTTTTTGCACATCAACTTATCTAGCAGGAGATGGAGAAGGGACTGATTTTAGTATCTGAGGACACACACACATTATTTATATATATATATATATATATATATATATATATATATATATATATATATATATATATATATATATATATATATATATATATATATATACAGTTTAATATCTCTGCGTCTATATGATCGTACACATACACACTCGTCTAACTTAATTGCAGCAAACACTCTGATCAGAACCTGTTGCCGTCCTAATTTAAGTGGCTGTTCAGACCTTATCATATTTCTTAAAGCAGCCTTTTGTTTATTGTTTGCATGAAAAAAAAATGATTAATTAATCAATAAAAACATTAAAATAAATAGATGCCCTGTGAAAATTCAACAAATACCTACTGCTGTTGGACAAATATTCATTGACTATTATCTTCGCTCGTTTAAGTTTTATTAAATACCACTAAAACATTTAGTTTCCTGCGATATGACCACCAAATACCACTAAAACATTTAATTTCCCGCGATATACAATATTAAATATAGAGTTCTGTCCTTCTATGAGACAAAATATTGCAATCAATAAGAAGGAGATGCAGTTTCAATATTCATCATGGTAATGCAGATGTTTGAGAAGGAGAAAATCTGCTAAGAAGTGTCTTTGGTTATGGATAATTAAAATATTCCCACCTCTGACATGAGAGCATTCAACAACATTGCTCATTTCGTTTTGGTCATCATCAGGTAATAGATTCACCGTCGTAGATAAATAAAGGAATATGACTGCTGTTTTTAAATATTCATAACATCGTTTAGTACCATTTATAATATTAGTGATTCACCTCTGTGGGAATTCTGTATTTTCTTAATGAAATATATTTTACAAGGAAGAAATTATTGATTTCTGAAAACCAGCGATAGCAGCTTCCTTAAAAAGGATAATAAAATAATAATATTCCTAGAAGCATTTGAAACTTACGTAGGAAATAAACGAGAAATTTTTCCTTAAGTCCCAGAGTTGGATAACCTTCACTGAGAAATTCTTTGCTCATTACGAAGGAAAGAAAAATATCCATAAATATACTCTGCATTCAGTCTGCGGTGAAATAAAAACATTCTCGACGTTTTTTCTTTTGTAAAAGGATGTAATACATTCAGAAATGAATCTTCTTAAAATAATGAGGAGGTATTGAGCAAAACTGTCATGATCTAAACACATAGGCCACTATGGTGAACAGTAATAATGGCACAGGCAAAAATGGCCCTGGCAAAAATGGCACAGTAAAAGCGGCACAAGTAAAAATAGCAGGTAAAAATGGGACAAGTGGACAAATAGGAAAAAATGGCACAGGGAAAAAAATATATTGATTCATCTAGAATGTTTCGCCATGTTTAGTACTAGCCCCTCGAGGATCAACTGTCCCTAAGTGCATCTGATCCCCGAGGGACTAGTACTAAACACGGCGAAACACTGTAGATGAATCACTGTTTCGCCGTGTTTAGTACTAGCCCCTCGAGGATCAACTGTCCCTAAGTGCATCTGATCCCCGAGGGACTAGTACTAAACACGGCGAAACATTGTAGATGAATCACTGTTTCGCCGTGTTTAGTACTAGCCCCTCGGCGGTCAGATGCACTTAGGGACACTTGATCCCTGAGGGGCTAGTACTAAACACGGCGAAACACTGTAGATGAATCACTGTTTCGCCGTGTTTAGTACTAGCCCTCGGGGTCAGATGCCCAGGGACATCTGATCCCCGAGGGGCTAGTACTAAACACGGCGAAACATTGTAGATGAATCACTGTTTCGCCGTGTTTAGTACTAGCCCCTCGGGGATCAGATGCACTTAGGGACATTTGATCCCGAGGGGCTAGTACTAAACATGGCGAAACATTGTAGATGAATCACTGTTTCGCCGTGTTTAGTACTAGCCCCTCGGGGATTAGATGCACTTAGGAACATTTGATCCCTGGGGCTAGTACTAAACACGGCGAAACATTGTAGATGAATCACTGTTTCGCCGTGTTTAGTGCTAGCCCCTGGGCGGTCAGACGCACTTAGGGACATTTGATCCCTGTGGGGCTAGTACTAAACATGGCGAAAACATTGTAGATGAATCAATACATTTTTTCCCTTGTGCCATTTTTTCCTACTTTTCCACTTGTGCCAATTTTACCTGTGTTATTTTTATCTGTGCCAATTTTTACACTAGTGCCATTTTTGCCTGTGTCATTTTTACCTGTGCAATTATCACCTAAATTCAGGCTACTATACCTCCGTTTCAGCCATATATCTCTAACTATAACATGTGTTACGTATTATTCTCTTAGGAGATTGATAATCAAATCACTTCCATCCTTAAGATAATAGAGCTTTCAGTTTGTTGAGTTCAAAATAGCAAAAGATTCTGTATTCACCATAACAAAATCAAAAGAACTTCTTTGATTAAAAGATCTGAAAGGTTAAAAATCAGTTTTTTTTGCTGATTTTTCATAATTTCTTTAAGAAAAAATTAAATCAGTTAACTTCCAAAGATTTTTTACCCCGGGAAACTATTGGTCCTTCACTTCAAGTCTAATTTCGTAGGTTCGGTTGCGGTATTAAGTGAACTGGATATCACGGTTTCGAATTAGCTTTTAGTTCTAAGGAAAGTGGAATGAAATACCAAACTCTCTTATTACAGCTAATTTTTCATAATTTTGCAGGTCTCCAGTTTTGATGGTATCTTATTCCAGTAGCAGAAGCTGGACAAGCGAACTTTTCTGGAAGGTTAGTAAAATGTACACATGTTCAGAAATCGAGATAATGAACTGTATATTCAGTAAACTTAACAATGTTTCAGAAATGCAATTCAGTTTTATATAGATACAAACCATTGCCTGTAGCTAGTTCCCTGCCCTTCTCTCACCATTGGCTATTGTTTGATGTGCTTGAAGGATTTTAAAATTTGAAATATTTGCCGGCCGACTGGACAAGTTACTTCCCTTTCTTTTCTTAGAAAAGAAGTCAATATCAGGCCTTTTTTTTTATGAAGGCAATAACTAACTCCTCTTGCCAGGTCCCCTGTTGTAAAATTTCTTTGCTACTTATTTTCAATTTGGTCAAAGCTATTATTCGGTAAGCTTCTATATCGATAAAAACCAGTCAAGTTATAATTAAAGGTCAAAATGATCTGAAGGACGAAATTAACCGAAGGTGTGTCTGAATTTTACCTTGCAAGTATTTACAAATAGAAGCGCTTACTAAGGGTAGCAGAGGGACAGACAAGATTTTCTCTCTGCTGAATGATTTAGATCAAGCGGGTCTTATGCCGGCACAAGCAAATGCCCTAAAGATGTAAATGTGATGGAAAGTGAAAGGGAATAGAAGGCCTAGTGTGGACCTCGGATTTTGTCCACCAAGACAAAAATATTTTCCCTGCTACAGGTTTTAAAAACGTAGACCGTGCGCAGGCTAGGTAGCCTCACTCCCAGTTAGTTTACTTTATAATAATCTTCCTGATATGCCGCTAGACAGATACAGTCAGGTAGGGATAGAAAAATGACTTCTATTAAAGATTAACAGGAGCAAAGCCGGAGGGAAGGTTTTAAAATTACTCGGTCATAATTGTAGCCAGAAAAATTCAAAACACGCTGAATTATAATTTCTTCCTTTTGAATTATGCTGCCACTTGGTCGCATTCCTCTATTGTTGCTGGGACGTCCAGCAAGGAAGGGAATGAGGGAAGAATATCTGAATGAAAGAGAGATACAACAAAACAAGAAGAACTTTCCTTTTGTAATCTCTAACGAGTCTCATAACCAATACTTGTTTGGTAAACGTAAGCTGTGCTGGTACGTATTTAGGAAAACAAATCTGTTTTATATATATATATTTATATTCCTGTAAGCTGTCGAATAATTCACCTTAGACAGCCGTAGACCTCACGCTTCGATTCTAATTAGGCTGCCAGGTATCAGTGTGATGAGCTCGTAATACCTTGGAAGATGACAGAGTCTCCCCAAGTGAGGTAACTTCCAGTAGTCAGACTCTTCTCATACAGTATTATTTTTCGGTCTACGAATGTGATATGCATATTCACTACTACCTCTTATTCATATTTTTAAATTGTCTTTTCCACGGGGTATGCAGTACTCTTGAAGCGTTTTTTTTTTATTTTGGTAATGCTTGTGAAGTCATAGTTTTTAATGTGTTCGATTATCCATTTGAAACCATTTTTCTTCCACTTTTCTACCGCAAAGGGGATTAAATTTTGACGTTCTCTTCGTGTGGAGCTGATTGCCTGCTCTTTGTTCCTGATCATGTCTGACTCGTCTGAATTGTCCTTATGATATATATTTTAATATCCATCTTCCTCCTCTAATTCAAATATACGCAAATATTTTCCCCCAACAAAGAAATACGACTCGGTGTTACTCGCCTGTTCTTAATTAATATACTCACTTTGCCAAGATCTGAGCGCCTCAGATAGGACACCCTTTCTAAAATTCTTTCTGAATCGCTTTTCCTCATTTTTCTTGTTGATGCCTCTCCCGATTTAGGAAGACGCCACTCCCTTGCGTTATCGCCGTCAATTCCTGTCTAATGCAGCTCCCTATAACCTCTCTAATTGTGGAATCCAAATCACAGAGAAAGCCCCGAGAAGGCAGATGAGGGTGATTCGCCCCTCCTTATGCGTCAGTGGTTCCCACTTTCTGATTATTCCTTTGGGCTAGAGAAGACAGCGAATAATCATTACCGTTAAGGTCTCTCTCTCTCTCTCTCTCTCTCTCTCTCTCTCTCTCTCTCTCTCTCTCTCTCTCTCTCCCCTCTTTCTCTTACACACACACACACGTCTCTCTCTCTCTCTCTCTCTCTCTCTCTCTCTCTCTCACACACACACACACGTCTCTCTCTCTCTCCCTCTCTCTTTCTTTCACACACACGTCTCTCTCTCTCTCACACACACACACACGCATACACATACGTCCCTCTCTCTCTCTCTCTCTCTCTCTCTCTCTCTCTCTCTCTCTCTCTCTCACACACACGTCTCTCTCTCTCTCTCTCTCTCTCTCTCTCTCTCTCTCTCTCTCTCTCTCTCTCTGTCTCTCTCTCTCTCTCTCTCTCTCTCTCTCTCTCTCTCTCTCTCTCTCTCTCTCTCTCACACACACACTCTCTCTCTCTCTCTCTCTCTCTCTCTCACACACACACACACGTCTCTCTCTCTCTCTCTCTCTCTCTCTCTCTCTCTCTCTCTCTCTCTCTCTCTCATACACACACACACACACGTCATTCTCTCTCTCTCTCTCTCTCTCTCTCGTCATTCTCTCTCTCTCTCTCTCTCTCTCTCTCTCTCTCTCTCTCTCTCTCTCTCTCTCTCTCTCACACACATTCTCTCCACGCTCACAGTTATCAATCTCCCTTCGGCATCCCTGCCATTGTTTGTCTTCGTCTCTTCCCCTCTTCCTATTACATTTTCCATCCTTTTCCTAACCCCCCACTCTAGTTATGTCCTTCACTCACTCCACATCATTCATATACTATTTTCGTTTATCTATATCTAACGCTATTTCTTTCCCTCCCTAATTAGATCGAACATCGCACTGAGATATTCTTGTACAAAAGAATAGTGTTGGAAATTTGGAAAGTCTTGCACGCGGGGGGCATACAAGTAACCGCCCCCCCCCCCATTTAAAAAAAAAAATAGTAAAGCAAAGGAAACAAAGGAAAGCTGACGAAACAGAAAAATGGAACAAAAAAAAATCTTAAGCTGTCAAAGATATTTTTGCGGCGCCTCCAGGGATATTGGACAATTTATAAGTATGAAATGAATTGTGGCAGCCAGAAAAGTTTACGTAGATCTGTATAAAATGGAAAATAGATCGAGTGGAGAATAAGAGAAGAGGCAAATAAAGTGAATGTGGAAGAGGAGGGGGAAAAGGCAAATAAACTGAATGAAGAAGAAGAAGAAGAAGAAACTGTAAAGGGCAAATATCTCTCGTTCCTGTAATTCAAGTTTGAAATCGCTTTTGTCCTCGATAGTCCAAATTGTCGAGTTATTGTTGTTTTGAAGAATCCTTGCTGCTCTGAATTTCTGTATTTCGTTTTATGAATGGGATCACGATTTTGGTCCTTTCTGTTAAAAAGAGTTAATAGGAGAAACGTTACTATATTTCAGTATAAAGGTACTAAACATGGAATATATAATATGTGCATGCATAAACATAGGCAAGTCGTATGCATGCATGTAGGAATTAATGTTATTGTTTACTGAAGTAAAAGTTCAAAATGTCCCCAAGAGATGCATAGTAATTAATGTTTGTTTTCAATTTCATTTTATTCCAAAAACATTTGATTCCCGTTTGACGTCGCAGAGAGTTAATCTCAAAACTGTTTTTTATATAGTCTATTAGCTGAACAACCCGGCACTGCCCGGGAAAACTCTGAAGCCCCAGAAAAATTTTCCTTCGCCTCCTTATGCTGACTACACCTTTTATCTAGGAATTACTGTGCTGACTGTCCCTTTTATCCAAATATCACTGTGCTGATTGTCCCATTTATCCAGGTATTATTGTGGTGACTGTCCCTTTCATCGAGGAATTACTGTACTAAATATCCTTTTATCCAAATATTACTTTGCTGACTGTCCCATTTATCCAGTTATTACTTTGGTGACTATCACCTTTTCTCCAGGTTTGACTGCACTGAGTGTCCCATTTAACCAGGTATTACTGCACTGATTGTCCCTTTTATCCAGTTATTACTGTGGTGACTGCCCCATTTATCCAGATATTACTGTGCTGACTGTCCCTTTTATCCAGGTAATACTGTACTGACTTTCCCTTTTACCCAGATATTACTGTGCTGAGTGTCCCTTTTATCCAGACATCGCTGTAGTGACTCCCATGTATCCAGGCACTACTGTACTGTCTGTCACTTTTATCCAAAGATTACTGTGGTGACTGTCCATTTTATCCAGATATTACTGTGGTCACTGTCCCATTTACCCCCCATTAAACATAAAAACAAACCCACTAAACCTAAACGCACACACCCACTACAGCTAAATTTTCTGGATCATTTTATCTTGTTATCCAACCATACCAACGCCTTCTTTTCACTCTCTTCATTGCTTGGCTTGACAGCCTAAAATTCATAAAAAAAGAAAAAATCGGTCAAATCAAGATCAGAAAAGGAGACCCAAGTAGATTCAAAGGATGTGAAAAGGAGAGGGTCAGTACTGGAGGCGATCTGAGATGCGATTTTGGAGAGTGGCTAAGGCGATTTTGCTCCATTATATCTACTCGAAGCGAGGGCTTGAAATTCCCATAAAGGTTAACGCTGGAGAGAAACTGGAAATGGGAGGAGGGGGTCACTGGAGGCGAACTGGAATGCGGTTTCGGCAGGTGGAGGAGATTCCACTCCATTACATTTACTCCACGCGAGGGCGTGAATTTCTCAAGAAGATTGATGCTGGGGAAATTGGTTGGAAATTGGAAATGGGGTTTACTGCAAGAGACCCAGGACGCAACTTTGGCGGGTTAGGCGATTCTTCATTACATCTACACATGCAAGAACGTGAGGGAGGGAGGTTGGAAATCGGAGGACGTTGTCACTGGAAGCGATCTGAGATGGGATTTCGGCAGGTGATGGCGATTCTGCGCCATTGCATCTACTCAGTACGATGGCGTATATTTCCCGCAGAAATTAGCACTGGCCAGGAGGTTGGAAATTGGAAGGGGATGGTCACTGGAGGCAATCTGGGATGCAATTTGACAGGTGGAGGGGATTCTGTTCCATTTTATCTACTCTATAAGAGAATGTGAATTTTACCTAATGGTTAGCACTGAATGGAGGCTGGAAAATGGGGGGGTTTGTCACTGGGGGCGATCTGGAATGCGATCTCCGTGGGTGAAGTTTGTTCTGCTCTTTTATATCTACTGTATATGATGACATGGATTTCCCATAAACATTTAGCTGGAGGGAGTTTGAAAATTGGAGGAGGGGGTTACTGGGGGCAATCTGCGTTGTGATTTCGGTGGGTTGAGGAGATTCTGCTCCCTGTTATCTACTTGGGAAGGATGATTTCTCTATCTCTTCTACAGTCAAAATAAGATCAATCTGATGCTGTTAATTGAATCTTGAATGTCTCCATGATTTATTTTTACTTAATGAGCTATGAAAAATGGGCTATTTATCAAAAGAGGTTAAAACTGTTGTACATCCTGAGCACTCACCAACCTTTTTCAGTCATTTTCCCAACTTCTTGTAGGCCACAGTGGCAACTGTTCAAGGCAAGTGCTAACAAGTGCATTGAAGAACTTCTAAATGATAGGCTGTTAAGGGAAGCAGAAACTGATAGGTCCTGGCCGAGCGTAGTGGTCATGTCCTTCGAGGTAAGATTCAAAAAAGATAAAGTCCATAGTATCGGTTTTCAAGACCCTTCAGACACACTCATGTTGTTCATCTGATTAATTGTAGCAGCTTCGTGACCTGACCATTGAAACGACACGTACTCCCGTGGCTGGTGATCCCTATAAGAAGATTTGTAGGCTTTTCATATGCATATTTTCCCGGTTGTTGGTGTCCCTATAAGAAGATTTGTAGACTTTTCATATGCATATTTTCCCGGCTGTTTGTGTTCATTCATATGGCACATTTTGTGTTGATGGGTTAATGAGGTCTAGCGTGAACTGAAGATCGTAACAAAAAAGGTAAAAGATTACTGAAGTCGACACACAAGGCATAAGCTGTCTGCTGGGAGGACAGGTCTTTTAAAGACCTAACCAATCTGCAGTGTCTAAAGGCCCGCGTCTCACTCGAGCTAGAGCGCAGCTGCTTGAGGTACAAGTGGTATCGAAACCTAGATCAAACCATTCAGACGTGATGAAAAGAAATCTCTTGGCGAAAAGTCAGTCCACTCTTGCCCGAGAGAGAGAGATTATTATCTTCCTGGTAATGTCATATAACGAGGAGTAAACTGTTACAATAAAGCTACTATTCAGTAACAAAGAATGTTCAAATAAAAGCTCGAAAAATGATCACTCTTGTTCATGCACCCAGTTGATACTGGAAAGAGAAGGAAGACTTTTTAATACGGATGCTTTCTTTTCCTTTTATAAGTAATTGCATTTGGGATAAAAAAAAAAAAAGACTTGTTGACATTAATCAACCTCTTGTCTTGTTACTTCAAGACAATATCAGATCCCCTGAAGACCTCATGACGTTTTAACTAGGTTGCAAGACCCATGAATAATATTAAGACAGCTGCGTTTGATATCAGAGGAAGTGAGACTAGCTTACACGGAGAAGGTGCAGGAAAAACGGACAAAGATTAATGATATAAAAGAAGGTGTTTGACTGTTTATCGTTTCCTAAGTCTTCCAGAGTCTCACTTAGAAGGTTATTGACACAGTGGGCAGTTCGAAAGTTTCAAGTGTCCGTCGGTCAAGTAGGGAGTTTTTGGGATTGCAAACACTTTTGGGAGTACGAATAAAAGATGAGATTGTTGGAACTGAAGTTAGGGAGTACATTATGAAAAAATTGAGATTGAAGTGATTTTCTGGTAGAAAGGAGTACAAAATTTGCATGGCCACTTCCGTGCAGTAATACCTATTCCCTCAATTTTTCTTTATTTTGTTTGAAGCGTCTTTGTTTGCCCTAAACGAGGAAGATGATGCTATTGGCTTCATTTCGTGTATCATTCTCAAGAAATTACCAATTGAAAAATGGAAGATTTCATTGGCTTCTTTATTTGATTACTCATTTATTAGTTTAGGAAACTCCCTAGAACTTAATGCAAAATTATTTATTTGTATTAAAGCTTGGATATGCCTGAACAGGCCTGAACAATGAGTTCGGGACGATAAGGGCGTATTATTTTCAGACGTAAACCTGTTAGGCCGTCACAACTTTAGGCCATATAAATTTTTAGAACTAAATGCAAAATTATTGATTTTGAAGAAAACTTGGATAGGCCTGAACAGTGAGTTCGGGACGATAAGGGCGTATTATTTTCAGACGTAAACCTGTTAGGCCGTCACAACTTTAGGCCATATAAAGTTTTAGAGCTTAATGCAAAATTATTTATTTTGAATAAAACTTTGATACTTACAGTGCGGGACGATAAATTATTTTACGTTTTGTCACAACTTTAGGCCATATAAAGTTTTAGAACTTAATGCAAAATTATTTATTTGGAATAAAACTTGGATAGACCTGAACAGTGAGTTCGGGACGATTAGGCAGAATTATTTTCGGCCGTGAACCTGGTATAGGCCGTCACAAATTTAGACCGCATGAAGTTTAGGCCGTAAGACATGGCGGGAGGCTCCTTGCAACGCCGTGTTTAGTACTAGCCCCTCGGGGATCAAAGTTTTATAGACACCCATTTCGACCGTTTGCCATTTTGGATGTTACGGCCTAAATGACTTACGGCCCCTGAACGACCAGGACCCTGAACGATCGGTTTCAGTCCAACCCAGGGTCTGTTGTTCAACCTAGCACCGACGAAAGCTATTTGCCTGAGCTTTTGAATTAGATTTGTTCCCTGATGAAGGAATCATGAATATATATGACGTTGTAGACTTTTTTGGCGAGTCTTCTCACGAGTCTAACTTGTAGAATCATCAAATGACTCCACATTCGATTGCATACATATGAACCTGGAGTTACACTCCGAGTGGAAAATTCCACCGAACTGGAAGTATCGTTGACGTCGCATTTATGTATGTAGTGTACGTACGCGTGCATATGAGAATTATTTACAAGAACATTTGTTTTTGTCATGTACCTAAGGGCACTTCGGAAATATTACTGGTGTTCTTCGATAAGGGAAGTTCTTTGCAGTGACTGGCTTTCGTTGCATCAATTTTTCCACCTGCTTTATTCCTTTCGCTTATTATCTTATTCTTTCGAGTTCCTCTCATAGATATCTCTTTCCCCGAAGTAAACAGTCATGATATCATGTCTTTTCTCTCATTATTTTTTTATTTCCACCATTGACTAAGCTCTCAGATTTGCAAATGTCACAATTCCAATTTTTTTTTTTTTTTTTTCTCACTTTAAGTTTAGCTGTGGGAAACTTCAGTTTTGGTCTTTCTCCTCCGTATCTTGACAGTGTTTACAAACTTATCACTCTCATATATAGTATTTCATATTCTCTGTCTTCTTTGTAGTATGTGCATTACTCTTTGATCACTTGTAAATCCTGTTTTCCTCTCTGTTATGTTCCTGTCCTCGATCCCTCGATTGATCTCTCTATTAACAAGTGAAAAATGCGCAGAAGTTTCTTCGGCACAATCGAGTTTTCTGTACAGCGCATAATGCTGTATGAAACTCTCAGCCGCGCCCCATGAATCTTTCAGCCACAGCCCGGTGATGGCCCGTGTTGTTGGCAGACGCACGATCATGGCTAACTTTAACCTTAACTAAAATAAAAACTACTGAGGCCAGAGGGCTGCAATTTGGTATGTTTGATGATTGGAGGGTGGATGATCGACATATCAATTTGCAGCCCTCTAGCCTCGGTAGTTTTTAAGATCTGAGATCGGACAGACAAAGCCGTCACAATAGTTTTCTTTTACAGAAAACTAAAAGGGACGATGCAATAATCAAGCACATGTCTGTCGTTTATCTTGCATTACTTTTATGGATTTCATATATGTTTAATCCTTAACCACTGAGCCTCTTTGACATTACAAACTCGGAAACCATTGCACTAGCTCTCACATTCTCTCCATCTTTTTTCTTTATCTTTTTTATACAGACACTACAAATTTCTTATCACACGAAAACGATTCATTCCTAAATTTCCACGTTCATGTTTCTGAGCAATTCATGCCTCTTGAATACGTAAATTTCATTTCCTGCATGCATTTATGTGCGCAACTTGATAACTGCATTTACAGCAGACTGCGAATAAGCATTAAAAACCCCAGCTCAAGCAATACGCAACGCACAATAAATACGATCGTTACCCCGAAACAAATGCATTCACTTTTGAAGAAGAAGCATTCAGGCAGAGCCCGAGAGAGAGAGAGAGAGAGAGAGAGAGAGGAGAAAAATCCCGAAAGCACAGGAAACGACAGCTGATATTAATTATGACAGCGATAATGACTCATGTTTTCGCCCAGTGGGAAATTAGGGCGAACTTTTCCTCTGTTCAGCAAACAGCGTCATAAATCATCGCTCGCTTTGACCAAGACAAATGGCGTCTTGCTTTCCCATCAGGACGCGAGACACGCCGACGGTTCTGGCCAAAGGCCCTGATTCCAAAACAATAATGTCGCCGTTTCCTTTAATGTCGCATTTTTGCTGATTTCCTTCTTTGCGCTCCTTCCTTTATCATTATGATTCTCTCTCTCTCTCTCTCTCTCTCTCTCTCTCTCTCTCTCTCTCTCTCTCTCTCTCTCTCTCTCTATTAAGCTAATAAATTACTTACTATACTAACTTCTATAACGTTCAGGTACTCATATTTTTTTTCTTTGCTAAAAGTAGAATTACGCATACATACATATCTTTGTTTTTATGTATGTATGTATATTAAGAAGCTAATAAATTAACAAAAAATTGAATAAATTATATATATATAATTTATTATATATATATATATATATATATATATATAATTTATTCCATTTTTAATATATATTACATACATACACATACACACACACATACACATATACACATATATATATATATATATATATATATATATATATATATATATATATATATATATATATATATATATATATATATATATATATATATATATATATGTAAGATTGCTTAAATCAAAATCTGAAGTTACGTTTTGCTGAGTGGATTTCTCTCTATTCCCTTTTCCTTTATTTTTTCCCTCTCCATCATTTTTGTGCTTAAAGTTGCGCTTTTTCCTCAAAACTCTGAATTTCCAACAAAATCCCCAAATTTGACTTTTTTATTTTTGACAGTTCGAGTTTTTTTGAAACTCTGACGGAACCTTTATATTTCACTCCTCTACTAAATTCTCTCTCTCTCTCTCTCTCTCTCTCTCTCTCTCTCTCTCTCTCTCTCTCTCTCTCTAAAGGAAACTTCAAAAGCACAACCTTTTTTTCCTGCGTGCGGCCGTGTCATTTCCAGGAGGTTTTTTTATTCGTATGAATCATAAACTTTATTATTTTTTCCATGTACGTCACTTCTTCGTTTAACTCTTTTCATGATTTTCGAATTCTGTTGTTATAAATTTAATATCCACGAGCCAATATATTTTGTTTAACATTAGTTTTCGTAGCTGGAATTGTAATGTTCATTGTATCATAATTATTTTGCTTTTTTGTTCAGTTTACTAAACGTATTTCCTCAGTTACCTTTACTAAACATGTTTCCTCAGTTACCTTTACCAAACATATTTCCTCAGTTACCTTTACTAAATATGTTTCCTCAATTACCTTTACTAAACATATTTCCTCAATTATCTTTACTAAACATAGTTCCTCAGTTACCTTTACTAAACATATTTCCTCAGTTACCTTTACTAAACATATTTCGTCCATTACCTTTACTTTAACATATATCCGCAATTACCTTTACTAAACAATGTTTCCTTAGTTACCTTTACGAAACATATTTCCTCAGTTACCTTTACTAAACATATTTCCTCAGTTACCTTTACTAAACATATTTCCTCAGTTAACTTTACTAAACATGTTTCCTCAGTTACCTTTACTAAACATATTTCCTCAGTTACCTTTACTAAACATTTTTCCTCAGATACCTTTACTAAACATATTTCCTCAGTTACCTTTACTAAACATATTCCGTCAATTACCTGTACTAAACATATTTCCTCAGTTACTTTTACTAAACACATTTCCCGAATTATGTTTAATAAACACATTTCCTGAATTACCTTTACTAAACATAATTATTATGTACTTATAATAATGCAGACGGGTACGAAAAAAATTTCAGTCATATCAGTTTCGTCCCAGTCAATATTTCGATCATTTTTTTTCAAAATTTTGGCCGGGAAAAATACGGAACACATCTTCTTCCATTAGAAATTGCTGAAAGTTCCTGATGATTCCTGGCTTCTCTGACCTTCAGAACTGTTGCTGTGATCCTTTTTTTTCGGTTACAGGGAAACTTAGTTTTTTTATGATATGCCTTAATTTGTAGTTCGGATTATTTCATCCTGCCCTAAAGCATTTAAATAATTTGCTGTCTGTATAAAATGCTTGAATTTCATTTAGAATGTTCTATAAAATGCCTGAATTTCATTCAGAATGTTCACAGACCGAAGTTAATTTGGAAACACAAAAATCATTATAGGATTAGTACACCACAATTTTCGGCGTGGAAGTACTCTCAGCAGAAAGAAATAAAAATGAAATAAAAAAAACCATAGCGGGGATTTTAATTTAATTTGTTACTACTCCTATTCGAGTTGATTTGAACGAAATTAAAGTAAAAAAGAAATAAAATAAAAGAACCATGGGAAACTCCTGTGAAAATAAAAGTAATTAGAGCAAAGCCCGGTGTTATGGAAAAATGACCTTATACGCCAGTGAATTTTCACTGAGCAGTGGTCCAATTAACGTTTGTTGGGGCACTTCTATTAATGTTAGTGTCTGTATTTGCTGTACAAATATTTTCCGTTCAATTGAAAATGCATGAAAATTTCCCAAGAAATTTGCATTTTCCCTTGGACATCGTAAGAGGAACAACTTCCCTTTATTCTCGTTGCCTAATTAAGGGTCCAGTTTTCATGTTTGTCATCTGCCTCAGGTGTGAAAAAGTTAAGTATACCTTAGTTTTACCGGACCACTGAGCTGATTAACAGCACTCCTAGGGCTGGTCCGAAGGATTAGACTTATTTTACGTGGCTAAGAACCAATTGGTTACCTAGCAACGGCACCTTCAGCTTATTGTGGAATCCGAACCACATTATAAAATGAATTTCTACCACCAGAAATAAATTCCGGCCGGAGACTCGAACTCGGCCTAGCGAGTGCTAGCCCACAACTCTACCGACTCTTCCAACGAAGAACTGCTTCAGGTGTGATGAAGCGATGGTTCCTTTAGTACATGAATCCAGGACAAGAGTATCGTCCGTAGAACCGGAAGAAGGCGGAAGAGGTCGAGTCGCCCATCTGTATGTGTCGGTGATCTTCAAGTTCTGATTACCAATCGAAGCTAAAGAAGGCAACGACCTTCAAGTTCTGATTACCAATCGAAGCTAAAGAAGGCAACGATCTTCAAGTTCTGATTACCAATCGAAGCTAAAGAAGGCAACGATCTTCAAGTTCTGATTACCAATCGAAGCTAAAGAAGGCAACGATCTTCAAGTTCTGATTACCAGTCGAAGCTAAAGAAGGCAACGACCTTCAAGTTCTGATTACCAATCGAAGCTAAAGAAGGCAACGACCTTCAAGTTCTGATTACCAATAGCTAAAGAAGGCAACGATCTTCAAGTTCTGATTACCAATCGAAGCTAAAGAAGGCAACGACCTTCAAGTTCTGATTACCAATCGAAGCTAAAGAAGGCAACGACCTTCAAGTTCTGATTACCAATCGAAGCTAAAGAAGGCAACGACCTTCAAGTTCTGATTACCAATGCTAAAGAAGACAACGACCTTCAAGTTCTGATTACCGATCGAAGCTAAAGAAGGCAACGACCTTCAAGTTCTGATTACCGATCGAAGCTAAAGAAGGCAACGATCTTCAAGTTCTGATTACCGATCGAAGCTAAAGAAGGCAACGACCTTCAAGTTCTGATTACCAATCGAAGCTAAAGAAGGCAACGACCTTCAAGTTCTGATTACAATCGAAGCTAAAGAAGCAACGATCTTCAAGTTCTGATTAAAGAAACGACCTTCAAGTTCTGATTACCTATCGAAGCTAAGGAAGGACGACCTTCAAGTTCTGATTACCAATCGAAGCTAAAGAAGGCAACGACCTTCAAGTTCTGATTACCAATCGAAGCTAAAGAAGGCAACGATCTTCAAGTTCTGATTACCAATCGAAGCTAAAGAAGGCAACGACCTTCAAGTTCTGATTACCGATCGAAGCTAAAAGAAGGCAACGACCTTCAAGTTCTGATTACCTATCAAGCTAAGGAAAGGCAACGACCTTCAAGTTCTGATTACCAATCGAAGCTAAAGAAGGCAACGACCTTCAAGTTCTGATTACCAATCGAAGCTAAAGAAGGCAACGACCTTCAAGTTCTGATTACCAATCGAAGCTAAAGAAGGCAACGACCTTCAAGTTCTGATTACCAATCGAAGCTAAAGAAGGCAACGACCTTCAAGTTCTGATTACCGATAGAAATCGAAGTTCTGATTACCAAAAGCTAAAAGGCAACGACCTTCAAGTTCTGATTACCAATCGAAGCTAAAGAAGGCAACGATCTTCAAGTTCTGATTACCAATCGAAGCTAAAGAAGGCAACGACCTTCAAGTTCTGATTACCAGTCGAAGGCAACGATCTTCAAGTTCTGATTACCAATCGAAGCTAAAGAAGGCAACGACCTTCAAGTTCTGATTACCAATCGAAGCTAAAGAAGGCAACGACCTTCAAGTTCTGATTACCAATCGAAGCTAAAGAAGGCAACGACCTTCAAGTTCTGATTACCGATCGAAGCTAAAGAAGGCAACGACCTTCAAGTTCTGATTACCTATCGAAGCTAAGGAAGGCAACGACCTTCAAGTTCTGATTACCAATCGAAGCTAAAGAAGGCAACGACCTTCAAGTTCTGATTACCAATCGAAGCTAAAGAAGGCAACGACCTTCAAGTTCTGATTACCAATCGAAGCTAAAGAAGGCAACGACCTTCAAGTTCTGATTACCAATCGATCGAAGTTCTGATTACCGATCGAAGCTAAAGGCAACGACCTTCAAGTTCTGATTACCAATCGAAGCTAAAGAAGGCAACGACCTTCAAGTTCTGATTACCAGTCGAAGCCAAAGAAGGCAACGACATTCAAGTTCTGATTACCGATCGAAGCTAAAGAAGGCAACGACCTTCAAGTTCTGATTACCAGTCGAAGCCAAAGAAGGCAACGATCATTCAAGTTCTGATTACCAATCGAAGCTAAAGAAGGCAACGACATTCAAGTTCTGATTACCAATCGAAGCTAAAGAAGTCAACGACCAATCATGGCCGTTAAAGCTTTTTAGTTTTTCTTGTGTCTGTCTATCTGTCTGTATACACGCATTTCCCATTCTTCCCCCAAGCATCTCTTCCGTTGTTTGTCTTCCTCTCTTCCCCTTCTCCTGTAACATTTTCCGGCCTTTTCCCAAACCCTTCATCCGCTTATTACCCTTTCACCCCTCTCCACGGCAGTTATTCTCACTTATTTATGCCTTACATAATTCCATTTCCCGTGCAACTGAATCGGAAATGGCGCTGCGAAGAAGGCGAACGGACGCAGAAAAAAGAACCTCTTAATCAATAGACTGACGGAGGTAACGGAGAACTAGGAAAATCGGGAAATCATGAAGAAAAATGAACGCTAAAAGTGCTTTACAGGTCTTTATGTATAAAGGGGAGCTGGTAAAGCGTGAATAAGGAAAGAGACCTAAGGCAGGACAGCGACAGAGAGACAGACAAAGATTAATGAATGAAGAGCGGCTGAACAGAAAGGAAATATTGTTGATTAGGCGTTTGACATGTCACAGTAACAAAGATAAAATAAGAGCAAAACTCTTTTGGTCAGTCATTGAGCCTTCATTCTTTAATGGCTGTTTCTTCCCTTATTCTTTGATAGTTCTAATGTTCTGTTATTATTAACGCGAAATTCAGTCTCTTATTTATGTTGCGAAATGAGGTTTTCAAAAACTTGACCTTACTTTAAAAAAATTAATTACGGATTATAATTAGCGATTTGTTCATTAGCCCTTCTTGATTCTTTATAGGTTTTATTCCAGAAAATTCACGTATGAGGTATAAATTATTTATATGATTATATTTACATTTTCATGTTTGCGTATGTAGGAGTGAAGTATAGACATGTTGCAAATTATTCCATATTAAGTTTACGATGGAGGACGCGGTTGACCTTGCAAAGTTTCAGCACAACGGCCCTCGGATGAGGCTATTAATCTGACTTGTATACATTCTAATCAGGTGACAGAGATGTCATTCGTTCATAGGACCTTGCCAAAAGTTATTGCTAAGATCATTTCTAGATTTTGATTCAAATGTTGAGCTCGAAAATGTTAGAGCAATTTCATAAGGTAACAGAGGTGCCATTCGCTCATAGGACCTTGTCAGAAGTTATTGCTGAGATCAATTTTAGATTTTGATTAAAATTTTGTGCTCGAAAATGTTAGTGCGATTTAATCAGGTGACAGAGATGTCATTCGCTCATGGGAACTTGCCAAAAGTTGTTGCTAAGATCATTTTAGATTTTGATTAAAATGTTGAGCTCGAAAATGTTAGAGCAATCTAATTAGGTAACAGAGGAGCCGTTCGTTCATAGGACCTTGCCAAAAGTTATTGCTGAGATCAGTTTTAGAATTTGATAAAATTTTGAGCTCGAGAATGCTAGAGCATTTCAATAAGGTGACAGAGGTGTTATAGTCGCTCATTGAAACTTGCCAAAATTTGTCGTTGAAACAAGTTCTGGTTTCATATGATAAATTCGAGAATGTCGGAGCGTTTAAATCAAGCGTTGTAAAGAAGAATCCCAAAATATTCGCAAAACTAATGCGTAATATTTTCGCATGGATTCCTGAGCCCTCCCGGTGATGATAACCTTTGCGCACTCGCCTGGAATAAAGACCCTGAACTTAACGCTTTCCCAGATGAAGGAATCATGAATACATAATACGGTGTGAAGAGTTCGTTATTTTTCCCATGCTTATATTATGATATCAGATGCACGACTTTGCGTTCCCATTCAGGCGCGTGAATTTAGAATTACGCTTTTAGGGTGGATGTTCGAGTAAATAAAATATTAATTTTTGTAACAGTGAGCGATAGAAACAGTATAAATAAAAAATAATTCGTCATATATATATAGTACATATATATGTATATATATAGTATATAGACATGTATATGCATATATATATATGTATATATACGTGTAGATATATGTATATATGTGTATGTATATATATATATTATATATATATATATACGTATGTATATATTTAAATTTATATATGTGTTTCTTCCTAATAAAGGTGCTCCTCCGGAGAAGACGTAAAGCAGTAGGCTTTGCCAAATTCATCCTTTATCTTCTGATTCATGTATTAGCCCCTCCTCAGAAAACTTGCACTCCATTACCCGCTTCATATAACCACCCAGAAAGCTCATTTGCATCCCATCGAATCCACTATAGACTGAGTCGTCCGCCTCTATTCCAGTTCCACACTGCAACTGCCTCTTCCCACGGTTTCAGCACTAACACTCTCCCAGGTCCGCGTTCGATTCTCCGGCCGGCCAATGAAGAATTAGAAATTTATTTCTGATTCATTTTCGGTGTTTTATTCTTAAGCTGTAGGTCCCGTTGCTAGGTAACCAATTGGTTCTTAGCTACGTAAAATAAGTCTAATCCTTCAGGCCAGCCCGGTGTTAATCAGCTCAGTATAATTAACTGGATGGTTGGAAGTGTCCAGTACTATGCTTGGCAGCCCAAATTTTATCAAGTCAAATCACTCCCAGATATCCTCACTAGTGAAGAATGGATTATCACGTCCTTATAACTGCTATATTCACCTTTTATCACATAAACTTTTAGACAGAGCATCAGTCTTTGAAACCAGTCCCTTATCTAGACATGCCTTTCGTGCGAGGTCAGCCTCTCTGAGGTCAGCCGTGAAATAAATCTAATCCTTGCCACAGAGCTGTTTAATCAGCTCACTGGTTCACTATACCGCCACTATAACGCCATATCTCATTTGCAGTCCACAAACCGGCGTCTTGCCTGTCTTCAATTTTGCAGTTGTTCTTCTTATATGCCCAGTGTATAAGTACACAACCTTTCTCAGATGTTCAGTGACTGCTTTCACTCCTATAACTTTCAGATCGATCTCCTCAGACCTCCACGTATTATAAATCTCAAAGTACCTGTTTCGCCGTTATAAGATTATACCCTCCTCAGATATCGTGTCTTATTCATAGAACCATTTGTTTCTTTATATATATATATATATATATATATATATATATATATATATATATATATATATATATATATATATATATATATATATATATTTATTTATATATATATATATATATATATATATATATATATATATATATATATATATATATATATATATATATTATTTTAACCTGGGAATATTTACCATGAGCCGGTTATAGACTCAGAATGTGTGTTACTTTACTTACCACATAAAATTCCTTGGTTCTGACTGCAGTTTGATTCAGGTAATCATAATATACAAAGGAAAAGAAGGGTTTTTACTGAGTTGAGGGCTCTACTCACAAGGCAGTTTGTAAGTAAACAAATTTGGGCAAGTTTTTACTATTACGTATATTTACATTAGCAAGACAGTCTGAAGATGGAATGAAATTTACAGGACTTCTCCCTCACTGGCTGCTGGCCTAAGAAACCAAAGTTCAGCACTGGCCCTGTGAGCCTTGCGAAGCCCAGGATGACTTTAACCTTTAATGTAAGACCTGTGTAATAAGGAAACTACAAGGTTATATACAAGTAAAAGCTTCTAAGATTCTCCGTCAGTATGACGCTGGTGATACTGGCGTCGTGGGGTTCACGACGCGCAAGGCACAATCAAGGAAGGATTCCACTGCTAGCACTCCCTCTGTAACGGAGAGTTTTATGAATTAACTGCCAGTAGGGGCACGGAGAAAATAAGGTTAGGACAAGATGGCACATAGAGGGTGCCAATGATGGCTTTGGAGGAGGACTTAAGGGGCTCACTGGTAACAAAACTGAGCCCCGGCAAAGTGGACCTCTTGGAGGGGCACAGCACTCTGAGGGAGGCAGGAGGCAAGGGAGAGGGCTGTGTCTCGACTGTGTCCGGGTATGTCTCTGACCTCTCGTTCCTTGGGTCGGTCCTTTTCAGCCCTCGGTTCCAGATTAGGATGGTTTCCTGTCCAGATGGGGCTAGCGTCGTTTCTCTATGCGTGCGAATCATTTTGATTCAGGGTCGCTGCGCGGTCAATCAAGACCATATGATTCTACGGGGCCCCTCACCTTTTTCTTAATCCGTACCGCTGGTTCTATTCTACATCTGGCCAAAGTTAATCTTCCCACGGCTCCACGTTCTGAAACAGAGGATCCTCCGGCAGACACATGTTTACAGAGAGAGAGAGAGAGAGAGAGAGAGAGAGAGAGAGAGAGAGAGAGTGTGTGTGATTAAAGGATTTGGGGAGGGTGCACTATTTCCTGGCCTCT
>NC_089783.1:52014124-52106624 GCF_040412425.1 Macrobrachium rosenbergii | reverse complement strand
CTGTTTCTAACTGTTTTCAGTTCTTAGAGAGTATTTTTGTTTGAATGTGACAATTTGACTTCAAACTAGTGATTGCATTCAGTAATGAAATTGTTTGGCTTTGATCTTTGTTTTGTGTTTTCTTGTTTATGTCTATTTTTATTTATACATAAAGACATATATATTTCACCTTTCATACGTATATATTTGTATGTAGTTTGTGACTTATATATGTACATGTATACATATACATAAATATATATGTATATATATATATATATGTATATATATATATATATATATATATATATATATATATATATATATATATATATATATTATATATATATATATATTAAAGAGATTGAATTGGAGAGAACATTTTTCCTATCATATCTGATTTCTCCTTTCATCCAACCCGGTGAATGCCTTTCGTTTTGTCATTTCCCCGTTTTATTTACTGTTTAATTTGTTATTTTGCCATTAAAGCTGTGCTCTGCTTCCAAAACTTTCCTTTTTTTTTTTTTGAATATCCAGTAAAATCCATAAATTCAACTCTTCCTTTTTTATGGTCAGGAAATTTTTTTAAACCCACATGGAGCCTTGATATTTTCCCTTCTCTACTAAATCTCGTTTTTTTTTTTCTTTTTTTTTTGCGTAAAAACATCAAAAGCCCCAAAATTTCTCTCCTCGTGACCGCGTCATTTCCAGAATACGTTTTTCTCTGACTGAATTGTAACCTTTGTCGTTTTTTTTCTTCTTCTTTACATTCAAGGTTTTTATGCTTTACTGTGTACTGATTTAATCGCCATTTGTTTGGAAATCCTTTTATTCTCTGATCTTGCAGGTAAAATGACATTGTTTTATTTTCCCTTTTCATTGCAACAGATTATACATTCCTTCATAAAGATTTTAATGAAGGATAACCTGCCTAACCTTAGATGCAATTTTTATACCGATATAGTTTGCGTAATGCTATTTGCGTAGAAGTTAGTTTCATATTCATTTCGTAAGTTGGTGCTATTGAATATTTCATTTTTCCGTATAGGTCTCCATATCCACATAAGTTTGATTTTTATTTTTTACTCACTGTAGCTCATGTGATTCTTTCAAATTGACGCCATATTCTTTGGAAGCTGGAATTTCAAGTTGATGACCCCCTGTGTGCCTGTTCCATATGAACATGGGTGTATCTTCTGAATAATAATAATATATAATAATAATAATCCTCTGAATAATGATAAGAATAAGGATGACAAACCAGTGATCCAAAAACTATGGAATTCGACATTACTTAGATGAGAACGTCAGTAATCAATTGTAATTCGTATTTCGTTTATCACTTACAAAGTTCAGTGTCGATACTAATGTATGATTATACCTGGTCATGTTTCATCGTTTATTAGATTTTACCTAATTCACTTTGAAAAACAAATAAACGCAGTTTTCAATCATCAACTATTGCTCTTTTGATTAAAAGTGGCTGGACAACCGGTTAATATCCAAAGAAGTTATGACAAAGTTTGATTTCATAAATCCGAGTTTAATGTCATTTTGACGCCTGACAGCAGCTTGTCAGCTTCAGAACTAATTGCAAATAAATTTTACAGCTGTCGGGGATTACTGAGTCGAACGTGGTCGCCATTTTCGAAGGGCACTTCCCCCCTCTCTCTCTCTCTCTCTTACTGAGTACAGTAATCGAGGTTCCTTTAACTACATATTCCTTGAGATATATATATATATATATATATATATATATATATATATATATATATATATATATATATATATATATATATATATATATATATATATATATATAGAAATGAAGCACTATATATATATATACATATATATATAGAAAGTATTTGAAAACAGACTTAGGCTTTTGCAATTTCTTTTGCACACAACGATTTTGTTTATTATTAATTTTAATCTTGTTGGTTTTTCGCTGCGTTCTTCATGCAGTAGTTTTCTTCATTTGGCTGAGAGGGAAAATCTTCAGGCAAATTTATACTCGGAATATGAGAATGAAATCATGAATTATTTGAA
This sequence comes from Macrobrachium rosenbergii, assembly GCF_040412425.1. NCBI lineage: Eukaryota > Metazoa > Arthropoda > Malacostraca > Decapoda > Palaemonidae > Macrobrachium > Macrobrachium rosenbergii. Next base: position 52,104,593 of record NC_089783.1, on the reverse strand, counting down.
TAAGTATACAATTTCGGTTATCAGTTGATTATAGAATTAATGAAAAGTTCCTTGCACAATAAGCTGTACACACACACACACACCTATATATATGTGTGTGTGTGTTGCGTGTGATGTAAACATATGTACGTGTATGGACACGTCTTTATAAAATATGACGTCAGCAAAATTAATTTTCTCATATATTCTTTGTCATCGATTGTGTTGTAGAGTATTACCAAACTACGAACACGCAAAATTCTAACATGCTAATGAAAGCATCATGAGAGCATATCATGCTTAAAAGCATGCTTTTCTAACACGATAATAGCAGCGAGAGTGTAAAATCTTTTCCAGCACTCGCGTCCGGAAAGCAGTTACGAAGCAAGCAAGCAAACCGATTCCGGCGGACATGCAAGCGGGTAAACCTAGCCCGGGACTCCGAAGGCAGTGGCCGGCGCTTTTATTAGAAAATATAAACTTACTGAAGCGTAGGGAAGCATAACTTACTATCAAATAAGAGTCGGCGCAGACTCGCCATTACTCCTATTGCTCTGCCATTGCACTGAGCGGCCGACAGCCCGATATGACATAGTCCCTTTGCTAAATGACGTCACGACTGTACTATTTAGCCACTGCGCTGTCGAGGAGTAATGAAAATGGCAATTCCCGCTCATTACTTTCACGGTATTGTTGTTTTGTTCATTTCGGCTCGTCTAAGGCTTTTACCTAATTACTTGGTCCTGGCTAAATTGAGGATGAAACAATTCTTTGTATCCCCAGTTTACGCAGATCCAAGACATGAAAATATGAACAAGAACAGGTAAGAAATGGGCCAAAGTTCCTTCGGCGCAATCGAGTTTTCTGTACAGCCGCCACAGCGTGTAATCAAGGCCACCGAAAATAGATCTGTCTTTCGGTGGTCGAGTAATGCTGTATGAACTGCGGCCCATGAAACTTTAACCACGGCCCAGTGGTGGCCTATCCTATACCGTTGCCTGAAGTACTATTATGGCTAACTTTAATCTTAAATAAAATAAAAACTACTGAGGCTAGAGGGCTGCAATTTGGTATATTTGATGATTGGAGGGTGGATGATCAACATACCAATTTGCAGCCCTCTAGCCTCAGTAGCTTTTAAGATCTGAGGGCAGACAGAAAAAGTGCGGACGGACAGACAAAACCGGCGCAATAGTTTTCTTTTACAGAACACTAAAAAAGTGGAAACATATTTAATTACATATCTCAAACACCATGGTACTTGACTAGCAAGAAAATTTAACTTAAAACTCGAACACTTTTAAAACATGCCAAGAAAAGTTCCTCTCAAAAAAAAAAAAAAATTCCTATGGAAAAATCCAAATTTTTTTGTGGGGGGGAGCCATTTACGACGATCATTACAAAATGTTCCATTTACGGCATTCAGCTAAAGCAGTATAACGTTGATCATAGATCATAGCACATTCACTATGTTAGCAACGTCAACGATTGGGAAACACACAAATCTTCTGATTTAATACCCGAGATATTTTCTGCGCTTTATATCATCTGGAATATGAACACTTCGGGAAGCCGATGAAGGCACTGTCTAATTTCTTGTGGTTTCTTTCCATCTCAGCAATGTTAATGTCATCTAAGTGACAGCAAGAACCATCGGGATGTTTCTACATGTTCCAACAAGTTTATATTTAATACATAGTCATAATAGTTCAGGAACCCGAGATCGATCACAGGGGTATGCCAGCTGAAAACGACACACCCTGTTTAACTAACATTTTAATCCCTTGCTGAGGAAACGGTGACTTCCACAAGTTTGTATTGCTTTGGAAAGCAAATTATTTATGTCTTTTATCGTTGATAACTTCTCGTTTAATTTTCTTCAGATACTGCCTTCAGGAATGCACGATATCCATTTGGCAAAGGAAGACATCAAGAGTAATTTTGGGGAAGCCCATACTTCGTTAAAAGAAGAAGAAGAAAAAAATATATATATATATATATATATATATATATATATATATATATATATAATATATATGCAGATAGGCCTCATATAAGCAAAGAAAAGGCAGACAACAAGACGGTACGGAAACCGTATCATACGTAGAACAGAACAGAAAACGAAGGCAAGAGAACAGGAATGATACGAGCAACTAGGAGAGAGAAATAACCCTGCCAACAAAAGGACATAAGACATATCCCATAACTGAATTAAAAACGTGAAAAGCCCCGCGCTCCTTTCTAGCGAAATAGAATATTCAAGTAAAGAGATACAAGGTCGTTTCATGTTCCAAACGAAGGAGGATGCTCACCAAACTTCAGACGCGAAAGCAGGCCCCCGCCTTCAGTTGATGACGCAATCACCGGGAAATATGTTTCAGTGGATATCCATCCTCGGAAATCTAAGTAAATCAGCGCGATGCAAGACCGTAACTGGAGGCTGTCAGGATGAAAATTTGCCCGAATTGCCGATAATTAAAAAAAGAGCGAAAACAAAAGCTGACATAAAACGAACCGCGGATCCTTCGTGTCTGTGAATGAAGGACAAGTAAGAGTGTCCTTTTATGACGCCCTTGGAAATAAATTTCCCCTGGAACGTGTTACAGGAAAGGAGTGGATGGCTGCGTTCGGCATGGCGCCGCCCAAACCACATCAGCGTGAAAGAAACGGCAAATAAATAAATGGCGGGCAATTAAAAGCTCAGCACCCAGCCATAAGGGAATTGTCATCGTCCGACCGCCCCCTATCCCCAACCGGGAGGAGGAGGAGGAGGAGGAGGAGAAAGGCCCCCCCCCCACACAACCTTTCCAACCCCTCAACCCTCAATCCCCAACGAAAAGCAGCCGTATAACGATTCCCCTGGGTGTTTTAGGGGAATTCCATGCCATTTACAGCTGCAACGTGAAATGTCATTGAGCAAATGGACGATTTAGGTAAACGATGGACAATCAGGGATATCTCTTGCTCTCTCCTCATTTTGCAAATCAGTTGGACCCTTTTCGATGAGCTGCTGCTTAGGTGAATATGTATATATATATATATATATATATATATATATATATATATATATATATATATATATATATATATATATATATATATATATGTATGTATGTATGTATGTATGTATGTATGAGTTTTATCACATCACCGTGATTCATATACAAGCATTAAGCCGCAAACGTCCTTTTAATATCCAATTCGCCCTACCTCGGAAATGACATATTTTCATATATGTTACCCAAAGGGGATTTTTTTTTGTTGATGTTCAGTTCGTCGTCTCGTGGGCTCGAACTGCGGAAATTTCTGAGTTCTTGTCTTCCGTGGTTCGAGCCCACGAGACGACGAACTTATTGTCAACTAAAAAATGCCCATTCGGGTAACATATATGAAAAAATATTATTTCCAAAGTGGAGCGAATTGAATATTTGTATTTACTTAAACCATTTTTTAATATTCATGTATGGAAACCCACGGTAAGACCTTATTTATCTCTTCCACTAGTCGTAATTTCTCTCTCTCTCTCTCTCTCTCTCTCTCTCTCTCTCTCTCTCTCTCTCTCTCTCTCTCTCTCTCTCTCTCTCTCCTGAGAGAGCTGCCAAAGTCACAATTTAGGATAAACATGAAACCGGAAAAATAAGCAAAAATCAAATAAAACTTTCAAGATTTTTTAACAGATGTACAATGGTCTGCAATCTATGGTGACATAAGGTTAGCTCGCAATTCTCTCAATTTGCCTTCATGGTAACAGAATCCCATGTTCACTTCCGTCTTCATCTAACCCATTTTCATTTACTCTCGTCACCCCATGACCTCTCGTGACCTTGCCCTTCTCCTGCCCCTTCCTTATCTTGATCACCGACCTTCCTGGGCCATTCCTCCAACTTTTGCATTGTGCTTAAGCTCTTCCGTTTCTTCCAGTATTCTCTATCTTCACCTTTATCTTATTATTTCCTTGCCTCGCATTCCTTCCTTCCTACCCGGCAGGTCACATAACCAAAGACCCATAAATGGGGGTACAGCTTTAATGGTATTTTTTTATCTCTCTCTTTCTCTCTGTCCATTTTTCAAAACTCGTTTTTCTTAATCCATTTCCAATCTGCTGTCGTCGCCAGACACTTCCCAGATGCCATTGATCAAGACATCTCTTTATTTTTCATTCAGATTCGAGCCGAAAAGTAGGACAACATTGAAAGGGGATTATCATTGGCTTGATTGGGAGAAGCCAAAATGATTTTTCTCATTACGGACCTCAACCGAGTGCGGTTGTGGCTGCGTTTATACTGTACGTGAAATTACTATCTCTGTTTGTGTGTGAATGTACACTTCATGGTGCTTAGGGATACAAAGAAAGTGACAGAAATATGTAGTTATTTGTTTTGAAAAGACATTTGCCGGGTATTCAGAACGCCTTAAGGTGGATATCGACAGCACTTCTTCGGAAGTAATGCTTTGAGAATGAAGACTTCGAAATTTCCCAAATCTGCTGAGTTCAGAGCCCATGTACAATTTAAATAAAAAAAAAAAGTACTTTGCGTTCGTAGTTTGGCAAAATAAAATAGAAGTAGAATAGAATAAAATATTGCTGGAATTTGGTTTTATATTCTCTTAGCGCATGTACTCGATGACGGTTTAATTGAAAAGTATAAATTCTGAATTCCTAAAATAAGTACGTTATGCTCTCCGTTGCGTGATTTATTCTCTCTCTCTCTCTCTCTCTCTCTCTCTCTCTCTCTCTCTCTCTCTCTCTCTCTCTCTCTCTCTCTCTCCTAACAACAGTTAAGACCAAGGGCGTGAAAAATAATCCTCTTTTCCTTGGTCAAAAAAAAGACAAAGGAAATTCAAATCCTGTGCATTTGTTTTCTTTGCGTGTCATTGCTGAAGGTATGTTTGGGTTTGCTCGTACGTATGTGTGGGAATGCTTGTGTGGAATTGTTTGTGTATCTGCATGTGCCGGATGGAATCTCTGCAATTCCTTATATCTGCGATTGTAGTTGATTTTGTAGGTATATGCGTGTGTCGGTCTTTCTGCGTGTACGTTCATACATGCTTGTGTACATGTGTATGTGCGGGAAACATCACTATTATTATTTCCACTTAGCATGAGATAACAAGGTATTACAAATCGATCTCTAAAAGTATAAGTTAAGCGAAGTACCTTCCCACAAGAATGACGAAAAAAAAATAGTTACGCATCAAAATCAAACGAAGAAAAGAAAATATAAATCATCAAACACTGGAAGTCAAGCTCCGAAAAAAAAAAAAAAACATTCTTAAAAAATATGTTGAAGATTCCGACTTCAGTAAAAAAAAAAAAAACGAACACAAAAATAAGGAGAAAAAAAACCGAAACTTTGATTTCGAGAATTAAAGAAAAAAAGACATTTTTCAGAATGGGATTAAGAGACGGTCATTGAGGACTAGAAAAAGTTCTGTGGCCGGATTAGAGAAATGTTGGAGGAAGCGAAAGGAGTTACGCCAACTTTCCTGGCTTATGTTTTCGTGCTCGGTTAAACATTTGTCAAATACGTCATGGAAGTATGTAAACACTCATCATGTCTGTTGTACTGAAGCTTCCAAAGAACAGTGTCAGTCTGGTGTAAATGATAATGGGCTGTAATAAAGCATGAAATCCATTATATGCAAATTTTTCTACACGCATGACATACACCCACGTAGTTATCGACAGGCATCAATAAAACCTTTTATAAAAAACCTATTTACCTAATAGGAAAATTTTCTTCGTTCGTATATTCCTTTATAAGAAACTGACGGAATGTTACGTAATTTAAGGATCTTTAAAAAAATAATAATTTACTGGTTTTCATGAGGGTGGGGTCAAGGGTAGGGGGGTGTTCATGTCCATAAAATTAAATATTTGGGAATATTTTGGATCACTGTGGTGATGTCTCTTTTCAATATGAACGACTTTCTTTATTTTTTGTTTGTAAGAAAGCAAACAATTCTCCTTTCACGCACTTCACATTGCTCTTGTGAGGTAGATAACGGAAGAGTATTGATATCTTATTAAAATAATAATCTGAGCCTAGATATGAATGGTAGTAGCCAAAGAAACAAGAGGGTCCAAAGTGCACCTCCATTACTGTGCTAGCAGAAACCCCCTCACAATATGGAATTATGGGTATGGTGTGAGATCTGAATCAGTTTTTAGAAAAATTGGAAAACCAATAGTTTTGACGATCTCTGCTGTTAAAAGGTTAGATTGATTAGGAATTTTTTTTTTTTTTTGAAATAACACGTTTTTAATGGAAAACCTTGGTTTTAACTCTGCAGGTTAGATTGATTTCCATTTTTTTTTTTTTCTGAAATGAAGTTTTATCTTGGCCCCTTTGGGCCTCTTTGAAATAAGTTATGGCCCCTTTGGGCCTCTTTAGGAATAACTCCCCTCTCTCTCTCTCTCTCTCTCTCTCTCTCTTACTGGTCTAACTTCTCTCCTTCTGTCTCTCGCTCACTCAGTCAAACACAGACTCATTACTCAGTAATGGCCAATTTCAGGGTCTCCCAATTATTATGCCAGTTAACTAGCATCTGTGTTCATGCAATATGTTTCTCGGATTTATATCTCCGTTCCAGCTAGCGCTTAAATAAATTCAGCCTCATTTATTGCCTCAGTGAAAAGAAGCGTAAAGGCAGGGCTAACTGTACGAAGAACTGAGGCACAATACTGGTATTGTGTACCTGAAAAAAATTTAGCTTTATGTAGAGAAGAAAAGGTATTTGCCGTTGCAAAAGAACGTTTGTTCCACAGCAAAGAGATAAATGATGATTGAGCTTTAAAGAAATGTCCTTTGTTTTGGGCTAAGATAATCATGCCATTAAAAGATGGAAAAAGAATTAATTTAACAATAAGGTTTAGTAGATTTTATGTATACATGTATATATATATATATATATATATATATATATATATATATATATATATATATATATATATATATATATATATATATATATATATATATATATATAAATGCTACTTACTGTCAATGACAGTTGTTGTCATGTAACTCCTTCTCCACAAACTGACCTCTGGCTTTTAACACTTTCCCTTATTACTCTTTCCGTAGACGTGTTATACAAGAGTGTTCCGAGATCACAACGCTTCCCCAAGGCTGAGGAGCCAAGTCCGAAAAGGTCGATTTTAACCTTAAAAGTGATGTTATTATCTCTCCCAAAATCCAACAATTTTTTTCAGTCACGAGGCCCATCTTTTCTTTGTTTTCGTGAAAATCAAAACATGACGGTTAACATACTGCTCTTAACAAACAAACAGGTAAACAAACTGAAGTGAAGGCATCAGTTTAGCGGAGGTATCCATAGAAACTCTGTGAGTCCTTGTCTTGCTCCAGTTTTCTCATCAAACCTACCAGTTTGGTATTTACAAGCCACAATGCACACTTCAATGCCAAGTAAAACTAAATTGCATGTTGCTTATTATAGCATATTTTTTCCATTTGCTTCACATGCATTTATACGTTAATGTGCGTGTATGCTTGTACATGTATGTTGGCGTACTGTACAAACATACATCACAAGCGCATGATTATATTTTACGCATATGAATTGTAAAAACACAAGTTATAATAGATGGCAAAACTGTTATTGATTCGAAACTACTAAATTCCTTTAGTTGCAGGTCATTACAAATTGTTCCTAATTGTCCGCATAAATCTTTCTACAATTAAGCGTTGACCTCGCCAGAGGTATTAGCCTGTTATGACCCAGTTAACCAATGTTCTTTCCTAAGATTACATAATTACTGCAGTGTTTATTAACACCTTTAATTGCTTGATTCCTCCAGCACTCAGGGCATTCTCCCTTGGAAAATTCACTTCATGTTTTATTTTTACGCTATCTTATTAATTGCTAGCATGCAATGTTCAAGTATTGGGAATATATTTTTGGGTGGGTCCCTCTTCATTTTAACCAGTTAATTCCAATATATAAAACATGATTTTGGTGTTCTCCGTGAACAGTGCTGGGCACAGGTTTACCAATGGTATTAATAAAACCCTGATACAGCATAACAGTTATTATTTTTATTATTCGATAGATGAACCCTATTCATATGGAACAAGTCCACTGACTTGAAATTCGAGCCTCCAAAGAATATGGTGTTCATTAGGAAGAAGTAAGAGGAAGTAAAGGAAAATGCAGAAAGAAGAGATCCCACTTATTAAAAAGAAAAAAAGAATGAATTAATAAATAGGTGAATAAATGCAAACGTATTAAAATGCAAGAATAATAGCGTTAGGTTAGCAATGCATTGCATTTGAGCTTGGACTTCTGAAGTTCCAACTGCACGACATCCGAAGGGAGATTGTTCCACAGTCCAACGGTTTGAGGGATAAAGGACCTCTGGAACTGAGAAGTTCGACAGCGAGGCACTTAGATATTTTTCATAATAGAAGGGGAGCGATAAAAGAAAAACAGTAAGATTTGACGGATAGGACTGTGAATAAAACCATTTGCATGTTCTGGACGCATGGTTTGTCAAGAGTGAAAATAAAAGACGTTAACATAAAAATCATAATAATGATAATAATCACTAAAGATTTAACAGTGACAATATTGCAGGATAAAAATCACGATATAATAGCGAAAGGTATAACAAATTCCTAAGCAAGTGCGCAAAATTAAATCTCTGACTAGGCCATGCTTTAAATCATGACCTACGGATAAAAAATGTCACCTTGGGCCATCATAATTTGAAGTAGGTTAATGAATTCGGTCGGATGCTTTTGGGGAAAAACACTCGGGAATATACGAAAGCGAAAGTCTTTTTAATACTTCGCAACTTTATTTGGTGGGGAATTAATCTGAGAGATGGAGATGAGTAGAATAGGCCTACCTCTCTCTGCTGCCAAGTCCGCAGTCTCCCACCACTCTAGGATCTGAACTTTCAGCTGAGCTTTTTGGGCGTTTTATAGCACCATATTCTTTCTCAATTTTCACCTCTTCTGTATGATTACTATTTAATGGCTAGAACTACTATTGATTCCCGGGGATCTGCTCCATCTTCGCAATCAACATGGCATATGGAGCGCAGGGATATCAAATTGGATCCATCATCTCTTTGCCGATAATGGTTACCAAGACCGTTAGATAAATCTAGCAAATAATAAAGGAATTCAACACTACAGATGCAGATAGTTGAAAGTAACCATTGACAACACCAACTCTGTCAGCGTATGTCTTACAGACACCGGTGAATTCTTTAAAACCATAATTTGGAGGAACACAGAGAGAAATAACACGTACTACGTATTTAAACGCCCCGCCCTCTAGTCATTCTACGCAACCAAGTCAGTAAATATCCCTGGATTTCCCCAATTCCTATTGAATCAACATAAATATCGGATGTCTATTCAGTCTTAGATAGGGGATTGATTTCCAGAAACTGGGGACCCAGCAACTGTAATCATCAGAGCTGGAAATATATTACTAAAGATATAAGACTCGGTAACAGAAAAAGGTATATTCCTCTTAACGAAGTCCTTATGCGCGCATTCAGATAACAGCTAGTCAGGGTGTAATTGGATACTGTGTTTGCAATAAAGGCGAACTCTCTTACACAAATCAATATGGATAGGGAAGGTTTTCAAGATAGGTTCCAATAATCTTCTGGTAATTTGGCACTTATTTAAAAACTCATCATAACTAAAAGCACAACCTTACTGGTTTTTCCCGACAGAATAATTTTGTATGTAGAGCGTTTGGATATTTTTTGACAAGTTGGTTCTTCATTGCGTCAAAGAAACGAGAGTGCTAGAACTTTCAGAGTGTGAGATTTTCCAGCTTCTCCTCCTGGTTAGAATGTATATTCAACTCCCTTAAAGCCTTCGCTTTCATTTCTCATTAAATGTCCTCTCACTGTTACTGTGAAATACACGTACCAAGCTTACAATTAGGTCAGATCCTAAGATTTGGTCGATGACGAGTGGCGCAAATGGAATAAATCAAACAGTAAATTGAATTCCTTGAGCTCTGGGTGAGCCAGTGCTGGACGGAAGTACTGTACCTTGAAGGGAATGGCATGGTCAGCTTTGAATTCGCTTTTCAATGGAGGCTTTACTAGATATAGAACCTAGTCTCCATTTTTTCAATAGGCATTTCTGTTGTTTCTCGGCTGGGAAGACCCAAATCCTTTTTACTCCCTGGATTAAATCGCCGCTTTCGCCCTCTGCATTAAAATGATGTAAGCATGACTGAACTTCCTACAAGTATGATGTTCAAAAGAGCACTCATATTCTAGTAGAGAAACTCTTGTCTTAATCCCTTTTGGAAAAAAAAATAATTTCAAATGTACTTAGGGTAGATTCATGATCATAATAACTCGTTTAACATGACAATTTCGAATGCATTTGATTGAAGAAATTGATTTTAGCCAAACTATACAAAAAGGCTTTACTGCAATATTAATAATTCACTGATGCACTCTGAGCCCATTTTCGTTCATAAGTATGAATTTGTGTTCAGTACCAGCCAAGATTTTCCACACTCTAGGCGTCTTCTCTCTATATTTCATAGGAGAGGGTGTGATCGTCAGCCTGCCTCCCTTCAATGTTTCCTCTTCGTAGTTTCATCTCTCTCTTCTCCAAAAAAGCATTCACGTCTGTATTTATCAATCCCTCACTTCGTCAATTTATCCTACGTCTCATAAAGTCTACTCTTTCAGGATGTTGGCCCGTTTTCACTCTGAGGACTGAAGTCCCAGTTTCTTTATAATTGTTCTTGTTCCCGTCAGACATGTAGAAGATGAACACTTGTTGTCATTCAGTTGTCTTCATAAAAATGTTACTTGAACACTGGGGTTAACTATTGTCAATAAAAATCTAAATCAAAGATGGAGTAATAACAGAATCTCTGAGAAAGAGGGACGGTGATAATGATGAAAGTAAATAAGGCCTATGGCTGTTAGAGCTCAAGTAATTCGTAGAAAGGAGGAAGTAAAGAGAATAAAAGGCTTTGATAGAAAGGCGAAGGGAAGGAACAGAAGGAGAATAAGAAATAAGTAATGAGAAAGGGGGAAATCAAGATAGGAGATAAATTTGCAGGTAAGGAAAAAAAAAAACGCGAGAAATACTTCAGCGTAAGGGGGGACGACCGAAAAATGAGGTAATTGATGAGAATATATTCTCTCTCTCTCTCTCTCTCTCTCTCTCTCTCTCTCTCTCTCTCTCTCTCTCTCTCTCTCTCTCTCTCTCTCTTTTCCTCTTAGATTAAAAGGTTCAGCTTCCATTAGCCACAATATTTTTCTCTCGCTCTCCAAAGTAAAATTTTCCTATTGAAAAACATACTTTAGATAGAATAAAAGTAAACAGAGAATATATTATCCTAATTAGTGATACCGTGAAGAACTGCTTCTTCCTATGTCCTGATGAGTAAAATACGCCACTCCTTTTACAGAATCGTCACTATTCAATACTTATCAAAACATGAAACCTATATGGGCGTCAAGTGTTCTCAAACATATTGCGAAAATAATAGAACCAATTCCCTAATGCAAAATCTGATGCTTCAGTAAAATAATTTGTCAGGCCAAGTTCATGCAAATTTCAAAACTGCTTAAAACGATATTCGTGAAATGACATGAATTTCTGTACTGCTCATCCGGGAATTCGGAAGGACCAAAACGCCGGAGACCTCACCCACGAATTCATAAAACCGAAGCCGGTGGCAGCTTAACATTGTCCTTTCACTTCAAATCAAAACAAAATTCTGTCCAGCTTATCCATAGATTCGTTAAATGGACGCATATTTCACAAAAGATAATCCAGGTCATCTCTGAAATTGCGAAAGCGACGCAGAAAATAGTCGAGTTTATCGACGGATGCCTGAATTGACACGAGAAATAATCCGGGTGTTATACGACTTCATAAACTCTTGGCAAAATGCGATTTGGAACACCCACGAAATCGCCAATTAACTAAAAAATGGAATCCAGTCAATCTCAAATAACTAAAATAAGAATGATGATCTAAGCAAATGACAGGTCCGCCTTGTCGTGAAATAGAACCAAAAAGAAAGCATAGCTTTTCCACGAATTCGTGAATCGATGCCAATTTCAATTCAGCCTATTCATAGATTCGTGGAATCGACTCGGAACTTAGTATTGCTTATCCACGGACTCGCCGGCGTATTACCACACGAGGGCAGGATATAAGAATGAATGACCAAGTCACTTTATCAACAAAATCATTAAACAGCCTTCAAAGGCTACATAACCAACCTACGAATCGAAGTAGAAGAAAATCCTTCAACAATCTCTTGCAGAAGGTGATGCAACGATCTCCTGCCTATTAAATAAAAGGAAAAAAATGCAACTTACTCATCCAGCCACAAGCAAATAAGCTGCATGTTACGAGCTCGTCCAAAGGCAAATTCAAATTCGCAAGCAAATGTAATTAAAGTCATAAAATGGAAAAAAAACTCCCATGGGAGGCTAGGAGCTTGGGGTTGAATAAGGGACGACCTAGTTTTTGGGAGAAATGGAGGTGGAGGGGAGGGAGGGTGGAGGTGAGGGAGAAAGAAAGAGAAAGGAACCAGGATGTGGAAGGATTGAACAGGGGAGTTGGGGGAATTGCATGGACGGAGGTTCGGGAAGGAGACAACACTTCCCCCACCCACCCCACTCACTCCCTATCCTAACCCCCCCCACTTTCCTCTTCTGCCTCGTCCTCCCACCTTCAAAGTTTTCAATATTGGATTTTATCAATATTCAATACGAAGAAACATTGCCTTCAAACACAGAATAATGAGAGGATGATGGGACTTTCTCTCTCTCTCTCTCTCTCTCTCTCTCTCTCTCTCTCTCTCTCTCTCTCTCTCTCTCTCTGTTTATTTATTCATCAGTTTATTTTGTTTGGTCTTTTGCTGGACTGAGGGAGCACCGATGAATAATTCACTTCATTCAATTTCATTCATTCGATTACGGATGCAAATTGCGTGTCTTCGCTATAAATATTGAATCAGATATCAGGAGAATTTTATGGGGCAATATACGAGTCCGGAAGAAACAGGGTTGAGGCTTGGGGGGGGGGGTTGGAGGATGAGGAAGAGGAAACTGGATCTCAATGTGAGAATCGAAAAAAAGAGAAGAGGAGAAATACGAAAAGATTACGATGGAAAATCAAACTCTTGCAAGCATTCCCCCCCAAGAAAGAAAGTAATAACATCCGCTCAGATTCTCCCGCTAATAAACAAACAATTCCCTTCCTCCTGGATCCCTATATTTAGAAGCAGCAGCGTGTGTTTATATGGAACATCTCGAAGGAGATCGCAGTTGAAATCAAATGCTTGCAATCATTCACTAATAAACCGACAACGGCTTCCTCTCGATTGCACATGCACAAACATAAGAACTCTCACGGGGAAACAAGCACTCTCACGCACAAGAGGTAGAATGATACAGCGCCGGGCTTATCTCATAACATCCGCGTTATTCAGTACAATAAACAATGTTAATAATAGCATCAATAACATTATTTACAGTAAGCGTTCCTGATGCTGTAAACATTTGCGTTAAACACACGGTATATCCGACGAGAGAGGGAGCTCGTATCCTCCCTAGGCTGAGACAGTCTCTCTCTCTCTCTCTCTCTCTCTCTCTCTCTCTCTCTCTCTCTCTCTATGTACTTAGATGCCTCTTGTTGATTTATTGATATATTCGTCCGCCCCAATCGAGTAACTGACATGGGATCTCTCAGCAGCGGCTTCTTTTGGAGTTTATTCTCTCTCTCTCTCTCTCTCTCTCTCTCTCTCTCTCTCTCTCTCTCTCTCTCTCTCTCTCTCTCTCTCTCATATATTTGGTTACGGACGTTGGTAGCGGTGCATGATGTACGCATTGTTATTGTGATGCATTTACCAACTGTATTAATTTTTCATTACATTTGTTTGTAATTGAGATGCGTCGATACTTTCAATACTTATTTACGAAATTATGAAAATTTCCTACTACAGGATCATATTATCTATAAAATTTGTCTTTCCTTTTCCATTATTGTTTTCCTTCTTTACAGATTGTTATAATATGGCGTTGGTTTCTTTTTTTTTTTTTTTTTTTGCCTTGAGTTTATTTATCGTAATACTGTCTTTGCCATAAATGCTATTCTTCAGGACCGGATCTCACATGTATATGAAACCTGTTTTTACGCAGTTCATCTTTGTTTCGACCCTTATACGTCGTTATTGATCTGTTTCGTTTTTTACCCCATCTACGAATCAAGCAACAGCATTTTTCCTTAACGTGGGCCTTTTCTTGGGACAAATGTTTCATCTTTTCCTTTGGTACGGTTTTTTTTTTTCCTTAGATAAAGGCTTTTTTTTTCCTTTGAACTTCCCTTTGGATCAGACTGCTGAGTCTTTCTTTATTGTGATCCTGTCTTTGGATCAACTTGTTGACAGTTCTCTGCTGGGCTCCTTTTGTTTTGGAATAGGCCACTGACTTTGAAACAGTCGCCTGAAAATCAAATTAATCTCATTGCATCTCGGTGGATATCAGAGGGTTTCTCAATTAAAAATAAAATCTAAATTTCTGGTTTCGAAAATTTTTCCCGGTACACATTCATGGATGAAAGTAGACCTTAATAGGGTCGAAATGACAAAAAAAAAAGAAAGAAATTGGACAGGATAGAGAGGAATTGGATTGGGTACATAAACTGATAGGAATAGAAAGGAATGAACTTAAATGAACAGGAATTAAATTAAATTTGCCGAACTGGACAGATTGGAGATGAATTAACAGAGTTTTGAATGAATAAGAATGTAACATGCTTAAAATTCACGATGTTGCATTGATTTTAAAATTGATATCTACACTTTTTTTTTAATGTTACACACCTTTTGTAATTAATTTCTAGTAAAGACCATTCTGAATAGGATTGAACCTGCTTAGAAAAGAATGAACGTAAATACATAGGAATAAACTGATTATGCACAGAGGGGTATTACTGGATATCATCGAGTGAACGTGAATTGACCTAAGCCTCTCACTCATTACTTGTCCTATCCAGCTTTGGCAACTATTTTTACCCACGTACTTAGCGATAAAAAATGACAAAAATTCCCTCGCGGGTTTATTTGAAGCTCTTTAATTACAGCCGAACCACATGAGAAGCACGGTTGCCGCAAAAGTTTTCTATATTTATATACTTCATTTACGTAATTAATTCCATTTTTTTCTCCAACGCATCAGCTGAGCTCTCGTCAGAAAAACAGTTTGGTTGCTATTCATATTACATCAGTAATAAAAGCTATGAGTTATTTTGCCTTTTGTAAGTTTTAGTTTTTATATATATATATATATATATATATATATATATATATATATATATATATATATATATATATATAGTATATATATATGTGTGTGTATATATATATATACACATACATACATATATACATACATATATATATATATATATATATATATATATATATATATATATGTGTGTGTGTGTGTGTGTGTGTGTGTGTGTGTATGTATAACTGAATCACGAAAATATGGAACGTGATGAATACGTAAATAAAGACAAAATCCACGAAGGAAAGAGAAACACTGGAGTGCTGCGAGGCCTTTCGACTCTCGTCCTTTATACTTTTATATTTCTTCAGTCTGCTAAGTAATGGACGACAGTCGAAAAGCCTCGCAGCACTCCAGCGTGTCTCTTTCCTTCGTGGATTTTGTCTTTATATATATATATATATATATATATATATATATATATATATATATATATATGTGTATATAATGTGTATGTGTGTGTATGAATGTGTATGTAAGCCTCTGTATATAATCATATGAAGAGAAAGTATAGCGGTGAGGTTAATGTTAATGACAACTAATGACGCCAATATTGAAATATCTAAGACACACATTCCTTTTTATACAGCAGAATGATAATGAAGATAACAACGACACTGGCAGTGTCTATCAACAATGACGCAAATGATTCATAGTCTGAAAAAGAGGCAGAAGGAGCATAACTCACCCGAAGGATGCAGTTGTTTGCGGCATTTTCCGATATCTACGATCCTATAGGAGCGAGAGCCCCGCCCATGAATACAAAGAGCCGAATTAAACACGAGGTGGGGGTGGGGGGGATGGAACGAACGCCCGTATTGTCTCGAAAGCACGTACGAAAGGGATTGAAGCTGCGGGGATACGCACGGCTACAGTTCCTTCGAGCCGCCGAGAGAGAAACAGGACACGGAAGTTTTCGGAGAGAAAAGAAAAACATGGTCAGGGGCAGTTTTCTCTCGCTATATATATATATATATATATATATATATATATATATATATATATATATATATATATATATATATATATATATATATATATATATATATATATATATATATATATATATATACCTTTGTTCCTTTAGTTACGTGGTTTAAAACTGAAGACTGATTAAACGAATTCTGTAAACGTTAATGCATATGGCATCGTATATGTGATGTTCAGACTGAAACATACCTATGATTTGTGTATGTCAGTGTTTCTTTTATTTTATACTCCTCTTCGTACAGATGGTCTTTGGCTTCGTGGATATTCTACTGAAGTTCATTCATATCTTAATTTCTTTCCACTTGAAATTCTGTAGGCTTTTAGAATGGAGTAGAGATGACTCCCTCCCTATGCCACCAACTTTGCCAAATCTGATTCAGAAAGCGAGGTTTGATGTTTGCTTATAATCGCTAAATACCGTGGTGAACTTACTTATGTATGTTTTGTTTTTGCCTGCGTATCTCCCCCTCCCCCCACAACCACCACCACCGTCATTACACGCGATTAATATTCCGAGTTTACTTTGCCACCCAACGCCCCCCCCCGCCTTCAACCCTCCGAGATCAGCACAGTGCCTCAGAGGTTGCCAACAAGTGACGTAAGGTGTCACCCGGTCCATTTCAGTTCTCCTCTGATCTCTCTCTCTGTTCGGAAGTCATATCACTCCGCCCATGTCGATCATGGTAAGTGTGCTCTCTGCCGTTGGCGACTCTGTGTTGCTTGGGTGTGTGGTTTAATGTTGGTAATGCAAAAGCAAAGCAAATTGATGCAAATGTAGCCTCGCGTGAATGATCTCAATTCGTGATTATTTATTTGCCTTAAATCGGAATGACGTCGTCTGTCTGGGTCGATGAACAATGCTTTTGTAATGGTGTTGTATTTTAAAATCAGTCCTAGTTAGGGTCGATGAACAATGCTTTTGTAATGGTGTTGATGAACAATGCTGTTTTATTGTTTGAAAATCAGTCCTAGTTAGGGTCGATGAACAATGTTGTTGTATTTGAAAATCGATCCTAGTAAGGGTCGATGAACAATGCTGTCGTAATGCTATTGTATTTGAAAATCAGTCCTAGTTAGGGTCGATGAACAATGCTGTTGTAATGCTGTTGTATTTGAAAATCAGTCCTAGTTAGGGTCGATGAACAATGCGGTTGTAATGGCGTACTTGAAAATCAGTCCTAGTTAGGGTCGATGAACCATGCTATCGTAATGCTGTTGTATTTGAAAATCAGTCCTAGTTAGGGTCGATGAACAATGCTGTTGTATTGTAATGAAGTATTTATATCTAAATACGCTTTTCGCGTGTATTTGGAACTGTATAAGTTTTTTTTTTTTTTTTTGGGGCGGGGTAGGGTAGCTTGGAGAGGGTAAAGCTTTCCTTAAGATTTCAAATTTACAAAAACTTGCAGTTGAATGACGGCAAGTAACACAAACTGGTTTACAGTTCTCATTTAGCGTTTTGCGGGCTGCTTATTTTTCTATTCTTTTACAAACTCAAAACCAGCAGTGGTGGTGGTTTTGTAGCAATGGCTTAACGAGTCAAAAAAGGAAATGAGCTCGTATGACGAACGACTTTCAGATTCTGGATTCCTTTAATAGAAAACCCCCTCTGTCAACCGATCTATGGTTAAGTAATGGAATTTCCAAAAAAACTTGTAATACTTCGGTTTAATAAAATTCAGCCATGGTTAACATATTGTCCTTGAAAACGATGAGATTAGGTAATAATATCAAGCACACCTGTTTAAAATATGCCTCATTACTGAATCACTGGTGAATTTTTATTTTTATACTATTTTCTTCGTCTTGATTCTCGATAGATTTAAACATATACCGTCTTAAGTTTACTGCAATCATTCGAAAACAAACAAAATACTCTAGACGCGATAATAATAAGTGTATCGATGTTTTCAAATCTAAAGACGATAATCTATGCCTAAAACCCCCTAGCGGATCGGAGGGGGTAGGCATCTGGGCACGTGGCCCCCCCTCCCCATGAAAAATAATGACAAAATAACAGTATTGAAGATTTAGATAACAGTAACATAAATGAAATATAAAAATGGGAAAAAAATAAAAAATCTATTATGGAAATAATAAAATTGAAAGAGGGAGTATATAATAAATATATATGTGTGTATTATGTATAATATGAAAATTGGTGAAACCCGCCCCCCCCCCCGCCCTCAATGAAATTTTTCTGGATCCGCTAGTGCTAAAACCTATATGAGTATAACCTATTTTTCTGTCACTCAATTACTGTCATTATAAACAGAGATACGGTTTCGTTTCGTAATCACCACTGGTCGAAGTTCCCCAGTCTTTCCTCAGACGTCGACAGACAGGACTGGGGAGAACTTCGTGTGATGATTTGATAAGGTCTCGATAAGATAAGCCGCGAGTCGCGATAAGATAGAGAGAGAGAGAGAGAGAGAGAGAGAGAGAGAGAGAGAGATGTCCACCGGGAGGTCTCTGTTATCGCTTTTATCTGAAGAGCCACTTGAGAAAGACAATGCTTGTCTTCTAATATTCCCCAGGGACGTTAAGTTTTGACGTAAGGTGACGCTTGTGTTAATTTCGAGCGTGTATGCAATTGTTCGTTTTAAATCTACGCATATTCTTGAGCTGTGCCGGAGTATACCAGCGTATTCAAAATAGATTTTTAATATGTACGAATTTGCATAATTCCAATGTTGGATTTGTTCAACCCAGACTACAAATACTATCCTCGTATAAAGACGCTGGATTTAAACATAAAAATGTTTGAATTCAGTTTTAACGTCTAAAGTACAGGTTTCATGATCGTGTGAACATTCCGCGTGTTCCTCATGAAACAGTTTATGATAAATCATGTTTTTTTTTTTAGATAAAATTGTATTCATTTGACAGTCTACAAAAGTCCCCATTGTCGGCAGATTAACAGTTTGTGGTATGTAGATCGGAATTTTTAATGCATTAAGAATGTATTATGAAAAATACACTACACACGTGCAAACGCGCACACAAATATATTATATATATATATATATATATATATATATATATATATATATATATATATATATATATATATATATATATATATATATATATATATATATATATATATATCGCCTCATATGCCAACATATTTTGCTTCTATTGATCGCTGGTTTTCCAGGATATTGACTCCCGTCTCATAAAATGCTATCGCAGGAGCCGCACATTTATTCAAAAACAACGACAATCTCTCTGTAGTCTACATCTGCCTACAGTTGGCCGCTATCTGTTCACCGCCTCGCCCCGCCATGTTTCATTCGTATGCCTGCGCTATGGCCGAACAATCCGAATGGCCACCAAAACCATGTGGCGATTTTCACACGATTTTTTTTAGAAACATTATTCCTAGATAGCTAATTAGTCATTGTAGGAGCATTGTTTCTCTGTGACTATTCATATCATACAAGGATATAATGACAATGTTGAATAGTACCATATGCTTCACTAAACAAAGAAAGTCATTATGTAATGATTTTTACCTTCATTCAGTGAGGAAATGCAGTTATGTGATGATCTTAACATTCAGTCTCAAAGAAAACGATGTACTAATGCGATGGTAATTAACCCCGTGTGATGTTCTTCACATTATTCAGGGAGAGAATAGCACCTTAGGCCTATATGGTAAGTTTCAAATAACTCCTTGAAAAAAAATACCACCATTATCAGACGTCTTATATGACCCACTGAATAAACTGAGGACTCTTCGGTGGATTTCATAATACTCAGCGTGTGTGGAGAAAGCGCCACTACTCGGTAGCTTTTATATCAATCGGTGGAGATATAGTGCTTGGTTATCTCCTCGTTACGCACTGGGGATAATGCGCTGTTTAATTCTCAGCATTACCCAAGAACAATACGGCCAGGTTTCTAAACCTTGGAGGCAGCATATCGTCATTAAAGTCTCTTCCGACCCGGAACGTTGCGCATTAGTGTCTCGGGACTTTGGCATTACCGAAACCGATTGCCCACATCGTAGTAGCAGCAGCAGCCATGTTTTTATTTGGCAGTGAACTTCAGTGCTGAATTTTTGTTACCATGAACATATGAACTTCAATACTGAATGTTTGTGGTTGTGCTCATAAAAACATATGTATATCAGTAAAGACTAACGCAAATTGCCATGGAAAAGCAGTAAAGGCTAAAGCAGATTGTTCTGGAAAAGCAGTAAAGACTAAAGCAGATTACCATGGAAAAGCAGTAAAGACTAAAGCAGGTTGCCATGGAAAAGCAGTAAAGACTAAAGCGGATTGCCATGGAAAAGCACTAAATACTAAAACAGATTGCCATGGAGAAGCAGTATTGACTAAAGCGGATTGCCATGGAAAAGCAGTAAAGACTACAGCAGATTGCCATGGAAAAGCAATAAAGACTAATGCAGATTGCCATGGAAAAGCAGTAAAGACTAAAGCAGATTGCCATGGAAAAGCAGTAAATATAAAGCAAATTGCCATGGAAAAGCAATAAAGACTAAAGCAGATTGTCATGGAAAAGCATTAAAGACTAAAGCAGATTGCCATGGAAAAGCAGTAAAGGCTAAAGCAGATTGCCATGGAAAAGCAGTATAGACTAACGCAAATTGCCATGGAAAAGCAGTAAAGGCTAAAGCAGATTGCCATGGAAAAGCAGTAAAGACTAAAGCAGATTGCCATGGACAAGCAGTAAAGACTAAAGCAGATTATCATGGAAAAGCAGTAAAGACTAAAGCAGATTGTCATGGAGAAGCATTAAAGACTAAAGCAGATTGCCATGGAAAAGCAGTAAAGACTAAAGCAGATTGCCATGGAAAAGTAGTAAAGACTAAAGCAGATTGCCATGGAAAAGCAATAAAGACTAAAGCAGATTACCATGGTAAAGCAGTAAAGACTAAAGCAGATTGCCATGGAAAAGTAGTAAAGACTAAAGCAGATTGCCATGGAAAAGCAATAAAGGCTAAAGCAGATTGCCATGATAAAGCAGTAAAGACTAAAGCAGATTACCATGGTAAAGCAATAAAGACTAACACAGATTGTCTTGGTAAAGCAAAGCTTGTTGTAGAGGCTTACGCTTCTTTTCAACATAAGTGATTAAAAGCAAAACTTACTGAAAATGGACGGTACATAAACCTAGTGATAGAGAAGGAACTATAAGGAATAGGCAAGTATTTCTTTTAAACGAGTTTCTTTGATTTAGTCCAGTGAAAGATAGAAGAAAGTAGCACTTAAAAAATGAGAGCACTGTTTCAAACAATAATGGACAAAGTCAGTGCATTACTATAATTACTGGGTCAGTTCATAATAATAAATATGCAAAAAAACTGAATTACTTGGAAGCAAAACATCTGATTTTCCAGGAACAGATTTAGCCATTTGAACTTTGCGATTTTTCAGAGTTGCTGTAAACGAAAAATACCATAGGTGAAGAGTAGATGTAGCAGTAATGGAAATATATTTTCCAGGAGCTGCCACTAAGGGCTGGGGTAAGAAGGAAGAATAATAGATGAAAACAGGAGGTGGCAAGTAAAAATAAGCAGAAATAAAGCCGAGGGCCAACTTTGAAAATGAAGAAGCAAGCAGGTGTTGACCTATCAATAACATGAGAGACGGAAAGATTGAATAAAAGCCCAAAAATACATTTGCAGAGTAAAAGAAGTAAAACAATTTGGAAGAAGTTGCGCTGACAGCTTTGTCAAATTCCATAAAGATGTCAGTGGTGAAAAAAAAAGTCTGTGAGAACCTCCAGAAAAGGTAACAGCGATTATTTAGACGGAGAACAAACTCCATAATTGATCGGTCCATATAAAAAAATAATATTGATCTGGAAATAAAGATTTAATTTTGAAAAGGGGGCAGAACAATTAAATATTCAGTTTTAAATATTTGAGCGATATCAAAATTGAAACAGTCGGAAGCTAAAGTTATTCACTAAGAACACATAAATAACTACGCTAATCTTATTTTTATTACTTTTGAATACCTGGATCATACAGGTAAAGCCTTTACGTAGTCTTCACCTGATTACATTTTCCTGTTTAGCTATTTTTTTTTTTATAGTAAGCAACCAGATTTTGTTTTAGGAATGTGACGAACGAACAGCCATCTTAAAACCCCATCTAGCACAGAGCCAATAAGATAAGGAGAGGAGAGAGAAGAAATATATACGACATATCGCTTCAGTAAAGACAAATCTTAATTCTATATATCAACTTTAAGACTTGGCATTCTCTCTCATCGAGTCTCCAGTCTCTGTTTCCCCGAGATCTCGAGTGACTAAAATATCGTCTCATCATATTTCTCTGAACTTGGTTTGGCCTGCTACTCGAAGTCTCAGGCTGTCAATAACTTTTTCTTGCATCTCAAGCAAAACAAAGTTTACCAACAAGCAATCATCTCTCTCTCTCTCTCTCTCTCTCTCTCTCTCTCTCTCTCTCTCTCTCTCTCTCTCCCAAAGCTATGCATCTTTTTATGATTTTTCTGTCCCACGTATTTAGACGTTTTTATCTACCATATTTTATTTATTTCACGGTAGTTTGGATCTTATCATATATATTCATTCTCATCACGAGTAGTTAGTCATTAGACTTTAACACTGTTAAAATTTTATGCAGTCTTATTTATCTACCCATATATATATTATATATATATATATATATATATATATATATATATATATATATATATATATATATATATATATATATATATATATATATATATATATATATATATATATATATATATATATATATATATATATATATATATATATATATATATATATATATATATATATATATGTATGTATATTAACTCCTCGTATCTGGTAAAAAGTGACCAGTAGATTCTAATTATGTATACATATATATATATATATATATATATATATATATATATATATATATATATATATATATATATATATATATATATTTATGTGTGTGTGTGTGTGTGTGTGTGTGGCACGAGGAAAAACGAAATAATATATTGTCCGGACTAGTTTCGTTAATTTTAGAATATTAATTACCTACGTACGAAAGTATGTAAATATAAATACGTATGTGCGGCAGTATGACCCCTTAAATATAAAATAATTTCTTCTTTCTTTCTTTCATTTTTTTTTTTGACCCCCATCGTCCCATCCAAAGTACATCGAAATTCTTCGAGATTTCCACTCTTTCTTCCATCGTACCCTGTCAGTTGTCAGAAGCCTCGAAATCAATGAATCATGCATCACTATTGAGTGATCTCTCTCTCTCTCTCTCTCTCTCTCTCTCTCTCTCTCTCTCTCTCTCTCTCTCTCTCTCTCTCTCTCTCAAAGCGTTTTGCAAGATCGATATATAGATAAGATTAATAGTGAAATCAGGTTCAGTATATAATTTTAAACACATTCAGTTGAATGTTGCTTTTCAGTCCTAATTTTATAGTTTGGGGTTTTTCTGTGGTGAAGGTTTTCTTTAAAGTAATTTGCATTTAAATTTGCTTAGAGCTGTTTTACATTCGTGCAAAGTGCTTGGAAGCACTCGATGAGTATCAGACAATTATGATGAGTCTTGGTTTAGTTGTGGCTATTTATAAATAAAACTGTATTTTTAAAACTCTGACATTTTTTTGTGCGTGCAGAAGCATGTTTCATGTGATAAAAACTTTGAGAAATTTAGAATCTTAACCTACAAGAACTCAGCACTGGATAACGTACTTGATATGCTGAATTTAGCAAGATCGACATAATTCAATTCTTATTTTTTATTTTCATTTATTCCTTCAAAATACTGACAAGCCCACATCCCGCAATTCAAGTTCCAGCGTTCATAATATCGACTGGCAGTCGACAACAAAATATAGAGCACTTTAAAATGTATATAAAAGGACCTTCCCTTTACTGTTTTTATCCAACCAGTGCACGCACACACAAACACACACACGCACAAACACACATACACGCGCGGATTAAATGTCACCCTTTGTATACACGACTACGGGCATATCTGTCGCGATATTTTTTAACTCTTTGCAGCTATTTCTCTCCAACGTCCCGGCATTTCGCGTAACGCAGGCATTTCCGTGTGAGTAACCGCTCGATCGCTCTTTTATAGTCGCTATCGAATCGCCGATCGCTGAAAACAAAGTCTTTAGGGTGGAATTGAAAACAAAAAACCAGAAAACCAAAAAAAAAAAAAAAAATTAAAAATGGGGATTTTCCGATCACTTGAAAGCATAACGTTGTAATATTTTTCGACTGGAATTAAATCTGAATTGCAGAAATCGTATTTTCTTGCTCAATATGAAATATCTTTAATGCTAGGTTATTTGTTGAAAACAAATTGATTTTTTTTTTTTTTTACAGCGATTCATATACTTTTATGTCCAGTTTGCCTATTTTGTTCCATGTTATTCACAGGCATTTCTATATATGTATATATATATATATGTGTACAATATATATATATATATATATATATATATATATATATATATATATATATATATATATATATATATATATATGTATATATATATATATATATATATATATATATATATATATATATATATATACTGTACATATATATATTATGTATGTATATATATGGATGTATGTGTGTGTGTGTATGTTCCAGCATAATTCTGAAATTCACTGAGCAATTTCAACCAATTTTGTATACATATGACTTACTGTCTGGGAAAGAATACTGTGGGGTTAAGACATCACTGGCACCAAAGGGAGTGGGGGTTGGAAGGAAGTGACATGTAAAAATGACCGAAAATGCAGATATTAGTGTCTAATCCATAGTTTTCGAAGTCGCTGAGGTGAATAGTGACACTCCCGATGTCCTTAAGCCAAGTTCAGCCCCAATTGGAAGAGGGGGTGAGAAGGGGAAGGAAGGGGATGACATGTAAAATAACAGAAAACGACAGATATTAGTGTCTAATCTACAGCTTTTGAGATCGCTTAAATGAATAGTGACACTCCCAATGCCCTTTAAGTCCAAATTCAGCCACAGTAGGAAGGGAGGTGAAAATGGGGGTGGGGGTGGGGGCAGGGGAATAAAATGTTAAAAATGACAGATACTGGTGTCTAATCCATAGTTTTCAAGGTTGTTGAGATGAATAGTGACACTTCCGATGTCCTTTAAGTCCAAGTTCATCACAGATAGGATGGGGGGGTGAGAAAGGGTAAAATATAAAATGTCAAAAATGCTGGGCTATGTAATTGAAGCAACTATCTTAACAGGAAAGGGGCAGGAGAAAGAAGGAAAGAGAGAGAGAGAGTTTATCGGTTGTCATTCAGAGTTTTCCCGGGCAGCACTGGGTTGGTCTGCTAGTCTATATATATATATATATATATACAGTATATATGTATATATATATATATATATATATATATATATATATATATATATATATATATATATATATATATATATTCCTCCCCAGGGCAGTCAAAGACAGAAACAGGAAGAAATTTACTTATCAATCCAAGGTGCCGCTCTTCACCTGAATAGTGAATTAAGCGCCTGGATGTTAGTTGACTGTTACGAGTGGCAGCTAGGGTTGAGAAGGGCATGTTGCTAGGAAGCTCATGCCAAAACGCTTGTTGAAAAACGTATCCAACCTCTCTGCATGGAATACACACACACATATATATATATATATATATATATATATATATATATATATATATATATATATATATATATATATATATATATATATATATATATATATATATATATATATATATATATATATATATATATACAGTTATACCAATATAAATATATGTAAATAGCGCATGTACGTATGCGTACGCAGATATGCAATACGTCTTCTCTAGGCACGCTGTTAAAGGCCTCAATATACTGAAAATACTTTTAGGACTGTCAGGAAACACAATCTAATACATTTATCTTTCAACGCTCGAAGGAAAGCTTCGAACTTCCAAAGCATTTCATTAGTCTTCGTGTTATGTCTTAAGCTATGATAAAAAAATTACAGTCCTTGTTGTTATCTAGAGAGCTTAAAGTTCACGTTCCCCTGGAAATATAGTTAGCTGTGCTGGAATCCTGGAAATTCCACCCTTTCAACAGACGCGTTTTTTTCTTTACATTTCCTGGTATTTGGTAATGATCATTGAAGTCCCTATTATATTATTATAATAATAATTGTTTTGTCCTGAGGTTTGCATTCATGAAGTACGATACTATATGCATCTGTATGTACGTACATATAAATATATGCATACATATATACATAAATATATATACATATACAAGTAAATAAATAAATATATATAAATATATATATATATATATATATATATATATATATATATATATATATATATATATATATATATATATATATATATATATATATATATATATATATATATATATATATATATATATATATATATATATATACATACTGTGTGTGCGTGTTGTATATAATTAGATAAAAGAGGTCTCTTTCATCAACATCAGTTATATGAATTAGTGAACCCAGGAATGTGAGTATGAATCGTCAGTGAAAGGAACTGGCGGAATCATTCAGACAACTGAGAGTAAATGTAACGAGTAACAGAGAAAAGGAAAATCCTGGAACGGTGAAGTATGGAAGGGTGAAGCAACACATCAGAAGATGTGGGGAAAAAAATTATTTATGTATAAAATAAATGGAATTCACGATGAAACTGTTGAGCCTTGTCGTCCTAATGGAAGAGAAGTATGGACGAAAGTGAGTTAAAGAATAATTGGAAGATGCTGAATGAAATAAAATCATTGGAGACCGAATGTATTTAGAAACACAAACAGTTTCGGAGCCTCGTGCTCTCTCTTCAATGTGGAAACATTAAAACCCAACTGCAAACCAGTATGAATGAAGGTAACAAAAAGAAAATAATAATAATAATAATAATAATAATAATAATAATAATAATAATAATAATAATAATAATAATAATAATAATGATAATAATAATAATAATAATGATAATAATAATAATAATAATAATAATAATAATATAACACAGGAAATAATAATAATAAAACAGGCTAATTTCAAGGATAAGTATCCCTTTGAATTAGCCTTTTATTATTATTGATGTTTCATTTATTATATTATTATTTTTTCCTCTCCGTTAACTTTATTCATAATGGACTGTAATGCGGTCTTAACGTCTCCACACTGACGCTCCGAACCTGCCTGTGCTTCTCGATATATTTGTCCTCCAATTCGTGGTATTTTCCTTCAAGTTTCAAAAGTCGACACCGATTTATCATCATCTGCATATCCATCTAGATTCAGCCAGCCTTGTGCTGGCACGGGCTCTTGCTCTACATCAGCCCGTGAATGTTAGCACCGTGAAATAAAATCACTCGGAAAGTAGGTAGACAAAAACCTCCGCTCGCCCTCAAAAGGAACCAACGAGTGAGGGAGAGAGGCGTCACCCCATCAAACGGGAACCAAGCCGGGCGAAAAGAGGAAGCGGGCCGACCAAGCAGCAACCAGTCGGGAATTCAACAATTGATTAGTCACTTAATCAGGAAAGTTAATCGCCAGCTCCAGAGAATGTCATTAGAGTAACAAGTTGGACGCAGTTAACTTCATTGCCACCTGAGCGCCCGGCCTTTCGGCAGATTCGTCCATTCCCCCTTTGATCTCTGCTTCCCGTTCTCGAAAACTGTTGTATAATTTTAGGCGCAGCTGTTCTGAATTATTAATATAGACACAATTATGCAGTAATATACAAGTTTTCATACGTTTATGCGAGGGTAATTTTGCGAGTAGATTCTGTATAGATTCCTCAGTTCATATGATTCTGGGAAAAATGAAAACAATGTCTGTCCTCTAATTCAACCTATTCGCGTTTCTTAAATTATTTTAGAATAATTTCTTATTTATTACAATTTAGAAAACTCAGGTACCGCATGAACCCCGGCTAAAAAAAAATCGCCGTAAAAATAATATTTTCCACTTACAAAAAATTTTTGTTGATGCGTGAGTAATTTCCCATTATCTCTCATGCGCACCGCTAATGAAATCTCAAAGAAGAAAAGTTTAATTCTGTCTGTTCTAACGACCTGAAAGAGACAGAGGCTATGAGGATCTTGTTTAATGACAATAACAGACGCAGACCTTAAGCCTTCGCTTTAAATTTACTTAAGAGGAGAAAAGCTCCTTCTGTCTCTCGCACGGACCATTTGTTTCCATGCCTGATTTCTCCTGATCCTGCAACTTAGGCGATACACGCCTGTTAAGTGATGAGGAACAAGTCCTAATGTATACACATTGAACATTATCTACTAAGAGCTTCAGTTCCTTATATACGAAGATGAGCTTCTTATAAGTATGATAATCTTTTTGGCAGTTTGATAGGAATAGTTTTTTTTTTTTTTTTTTTTCTTCCCAACGATGTCATGACTAATTTACTCGTGTAATCTGTTCTTCAAAATATGTTTTATTTGTCATTTAATGAAACTACATTTCAAAGTGCTCCAGGGGCTAGTTAGCCAAAGTTCCCTGGCAATGCTCTTTTTTTGCAAGCATGTCAGTGAATGATAGAGAAGTGCTGTATGTTTTAATACAATAAAGTTGTAACTTTCAATGCAACGAGTGTGGGTAATTTTTATTTTTATTTTTTATTTTGCAATTATCCTCTTAAATGTACCAGAATGACTTATTTTCACTTACCATGTGAAACAGTTAGGGCCAAGACAAAAAGACTTGCAGCCTCTCCATTCATTTCTGGGAGCCTTTAGAAAAGTGGAGGAACTGGTGGTGAATTAGGTTTTGAGATTTTTAACCAAGACCTGCTTTGATACAGTAACTAGCAATAGCTAGCAATAGCTTGCAAATATATATATATATATATATATATATATATATATATATATATATATATATATATATATATATATATTTTTTCTCTCTCTCTCTCTCTCTCTCTCTCTCTCTCTCTCTCTCTCTCTCTCTCTCTCTCTCTCTCTCAGAAGCATACCTGATTCTGCAAAGGATACAGATTAATGCAGTTCCTATTCTTATGAGAGAATTAAACTGTAGTCTCTGGCTATGCTAATGCTGAATAGTAAAATATGATATATCCACAACTGAGAGCAATGCCAAAACTGTATAGAGTATGTGTGTTTACTAGACAGTCAGTCTGGTTGTTCTCCACTGGTTACCACGAATCCTACAACAATCCTTCATTTGGGTTCCTTGTTCTTATAGATTTTAGAATGCTTGATTCTTAAAGCATTACAACTTTGAAATCATATATATATATATATATATATATATATATATATATATATATATATATATATATATATATAGTATATATATATATTTGAAGTATTCTCCACTGACTTTCATATATAAAAATGATTTGCTCTTATTTGTCAGCTAACTCTCTCTCTCTCTCTCTCTCTCTCTCTCTCTCTCTCTCTCTCTCTCTCTCTCTCTCTCTCTCTCTCTGTCGAGCTGAAGGGTTCTCTGTTTATTCCGGATGTTACAGGTACTATATTTTTAGCTGAAGTGATCTTCACCTCTCCCTGTGGTGTGGCTGCTGTCAAATATAACAAAAGTGCTCTACACATCTGATTGTAATATCTGTTATTCTTCCTACTGACGTGACTTCTGTGTCTCCGACATTTTATAGCGCCCTGTTTTCAGCTGAAATGTTTTCCACCCCTTTTGCTCTTAGCAGTTTTTATCATTTATACTGAATTGCTCTCCTTGTTATACTTCTTTAACTTATTATTATTATGTACATTTGTGACTAAAGCTATCATTCCACTTGGATATTTCAACCTACCCGTGTTTTCTCTGGCTACTCTGTGTGTTGAGAAGTCATGAATAAAGGGTATGTGTCATGAATAAGGCGGATAATTTGACTGGTATGCCAAAAGCCGACGATTTGCTGAATTTGCTTATGAAGGAATTCGGGAATAACTGGATAACTTGACTGATACATCAAAAGCTGCGATTCGCCGAATGTGATTATGAAGGATCTCACAGTTTTTGAAGTAGAATCTGATCATCTTAATAAATGAGGCATCCGGTTATGACAGAATCACTGCAGAGATCACTTGAGCTGAAACTGAAATGATACCTAGTATAGTTATTAATTGTTTTGCAGAGTAAGGAATGATGAGGAAACAGAGTCTGAAGAATGGGAATTGAAAGTCATAGCTAAGGTGCCAAAGAAAGGTGACCTAATTTAACGTGGTAGCTATAGAGGCATTGCACATACGTCGGTTGTGATGAAAATATTCAAGAATCTATGTTTATTCTCAACAAGTTGGAGAAGGAAAGTGTTAGTAAGACTAGAAATAAACGAGCTTGTTTTAGAAATGGTAGGAGTTACACACGTCAAATATTTGTTTTAAGGTAATATTATTAATATGAGGAACTAAGAATACCCTTCTGATAGCTGTCGTTGATTAAGAGAAGGCATTTGGCAGCGTCCACATACCAGTTCTGTGGAAGTCTGTCTGTATATATATATATATATATATATATATATATATATATATATATATATATATATATATATATATATATATATATATATATATATATATAATATAGTGTGTGTAAATATATACAAATGTGTATTTGAGTATGTGTATGTGTGTGCACGTGCCCTTGTTTAGAATAGTATTTTAAATCTATTCAACGAGTAACGAATTGAGTAAACATTGCACATATACTGGCGGAATTCTGTTTTTAATTTTTAATGCTTTTACATATTTATACCTTTCAAATTTATGAATGGCGCAGGAGCTACTTAGACCCAGTAATGCATTGAAAGAAGGTTTGAACTGCTTTGGTATTCTTATGTTATGCAGCTTTAAGTAGTGTCATCTCTTCATTTCTCTTTCAGGGTAAAAGCTTCCAGGAACTGTGTCGAGACATGCAGGCTTTCCCGATAGTTTACCAGCACTCCATCGCTTTTGAAATACCGACAGACAGCTATTACCATTCACCCAACAGCGAGAATATCCAGAAGGACATTTGTCAGGCACTGGAACATCAAATGAACGTTCCCGACTACTTGAAAGGCTTGCAGTACTTGTCTGAAAGGGTGATTCTCTTAACCCTAGACTCCAGCACTGAATACCCAGAGTATTTCAAAATTCTGCTGATTCAGTATTTCCACAACAAGTTCTGCGAGCCGGGCAAAGTCGTCAAGATCTTCCATCCCAAACTGGTCGGTCACTCGAAGGTGGAAGCTCTGGTCACCGGAATACCGCTTCCAGTGGCCGAGTCGGTGTTTCTGGACATTCAGAAGCAGATCCCGCGGAAGTTTCCTTATCTCATCGACGTCAAGGCCAAATTCATCAAGATGAAGGACCACGGCACGAATGCCGGAGACATCTTGGTGCAAGCAAACACGGACGACCTCATACAGGTACACTGTGACCTCTGCCCAGGGAAACCGCTCGCTTTCCAGGGTCACAAAGGTAATATCAGGTACAGGTCTTCAGACCAGATCAAAAAATTGTTATGACTCGAAAGACTTCCTTCCATTTTGTAACTAACAGAAATCTCGCTCATGTTTCTCTGGCGCTTACTTCTTTAGGTCTAATTGACCCGTCCTTGGCCACTCGATCGGTTTAGATGGTGGTTGTTTGTTAAACATGCCGTATTCTGACATCATTTTCCCTGGAGGTATTCAAGAAATGCTAAACTATTTTAGGAAAAGTATTATAGGCCGAGTAACTTGGTTGAAATACCCTTGGAAATTCTCAGAGAGGTTTATTTTCTTTGCATCATCGTTACTCTGTAAACAGAGTTCAGTTGCAATCCATTTTGAATTTAAGGCACCGAAGTCAGCATTCACAACTGTAGCTAGTAAGATTAATAGAAAAGAATCCATAAATATCAGATACACTATGAAAGTCTGCTCTTTATTTACCGATTCAAAACAGTAATCGACATACTGGAAGCGAGAGACGGGCATATACAAATATAGATATGACAGTTATATTTTGCAGTTAGGCGTTGATGTACGCCAAGGCTTAAACAGCGCAACATTGTTACTTTTTTCATAATAAATCTTATAATAAAAATCAGACGATCAATAGCCTTTCAAAACCAGACTGCTGTTTCAGTCTCATCACTGTTTTTCACCTAGGATGAAATACTAACAAGATATGCTTCTTCACATAAGCGCAAAGAGCATTTGGTAGGTGGTTCGTAATCGTAAGAGACTAAGAGTAGTCACATAAAAGATTTTCCTGTGTCTGCGTGCCTTTGCAAATCAGCCATTAAATTGCCTAGCCATTACGTAATAGGATTAAAGGGAATTCTTTTCTCTTGCTGTATTTTTGGCAACTCATTTGCGCTGCTGACCTTTAATTTGATAAACTTTGTTAGTCAGATATTTTTTGCTCTTTTTATTGTCAACAAAACGACATCAACGATGCCTTAAAGCATCCATAAGATTTGGCAACTTTCCTCAAAGTTGGGGGCTTTTATGGCGTCCTCAGAATCGCTCAGCCGCAATTTTTATCTAGCGTCCTTTCTTTGTCGAACATCTCTGATAATTCGTGCAGTTTTCCGAAGGTTTGGTAATCCCTTTTCCCCGCATGTTATCCCAATCAATTCCGGCACAGCTTTCCCGTTGTTCGTTACCCAATCCTATTTCCCGCATCCACTGACACGTGCCCTCAGAGTATGTCCACAATAAGAAAAGTGGATCAACAGATTCTCACACATTTCCGTAGTTCACTTCACGTCCAAAGTCAGAAAGAAACCAGGTCAGCCAATCTCCTTTAAACGTTCGTGTTTGTTCATCGGGGAGTTTCCGTGGTACAAATATTTTTGCAACGGGTAGATTTCCTACAAATCACACAGCCAATAAATGATCCATCACAGTTAGTGGATGTCGAATTAGCAAATAGTTCACAGCGTACGATCGAACCTTTGCCAGGAACCTAAAGTGAGAGAATGCAGTGAAGAGAACGCAATGAACAGTGTCATTTGTAAGTCCAATTTATTTTTTGTGGTGGAAATGTCTTCTTTTTTTTTATAACAAATCAGTAATCTCATTGTTATAAATACTATAACAAAATTTAGGTTTTACAATCGCGCTTTAATCAGCAGTAATGAAAGCGAAACTCACGATTAAGTAAAAATAATTTTCAATCAATGTCGAATTAAAATGTACAAAAACGGATATCGCCCTTTGCCACGTGAACTGTGTCTCTCTTTAGCCAGTTTTATTGCACCTAAAAAAAGTGAATGTCCAATTTTGATGAATATGACTGAACGTTGCTACAAGTTCTGAGTTCATTATGGAGCTTGTGATTATAAAATTAAAAAAAATATGAAAACAGGATCAAAATGAGACCTAACTTGGCTTAACGTAAGATTAGGGTAAACGTGTACCAGTCAGAGTCGAGGAAATATCCATTTATTCTGTAAGTTCGTGTAGCGTATGTGCGCACAGACAAGCAAAAAACTGCAGCAAGGTGAAATTCCCACAGCCCACTGGTGGTGGGAAGAAAACAGACGTCCGATCGATCAAAAACGGGATTTTTGTTATGCCTGACAAGGAGACAGGAGGTGCTGCACAGATATCTCTAAAGTTGACGAACTCGTTCTCAGCTCAGTGCAGTGATCAAAGGAGTAGTTATAGAAGAATTCTGAGTAATATCCTTATGTGGACAAAATTATTTACACTCGGAGGATGTATCCTGTAAAAACCTCTGAAAATGGACGATTTCAGCACTGAATGTCAGATTTTAGTTTAAAAGCAAGACCTTGCAGACATCCGGGATCTTCCCACAATCCTCCCACCAACAGACCGAGGAATCACAAAGCGCAGGACGAAGCTTAGATGAAAATTCAGGCATTAATTTAGTAAAACTTCAGCAGAATGCTCACAGGGGCAGGATTTAGCTCCCAAGTTTCGAAGAGGGTATTTAATGTAATTAAAACAATAAAAAAGGGGTAGGGTTAACTGATTTTAACTAACGGGATGCATTTACGAATATTGTCCACAGATCACTCTAGATGTGATGACTGGACAGCTGCAATATCTTGGCTGAAGTGTCGGTTGGTTTAGATTAAGTCAGCCTGTGCCAGCTCAGGCCTTAACCCAAGTGTGATAAGGCCTTTAGATACTTATCTTATGTAGAGAATAATATGGTTATTGGCTCCTTGGTTCCCATTTGTTAATTGCAAGTGGTTCGAGGAAGTTAACAATATATCTTGATCATTCTTTTTAATGGCGATAGAATAGGCCTAATGGATTTCACGACAGCTCTGCATTTGGTTGTCTATGGTGTCAGCCTAATCTGCCAAGCTTCCTTCATGATACAGGTTGGTGCGGGACCTTCTTTGGATCTCATTATACAGAAATGGTGGCTTAATTTGTGCTTTCACCAGGCGGGAATCCACGAATAGTGGACATACTGCTTCTGCCCACCTCGCAGTTATGGTAGCCTACGAAATTTCGTTCCTAAATCGACGTTCATGAATAAAAAAAAAGAATAAAAGTATCTTGTTTAGAATGATGTATGAAGATGGGATGGCAATACTTGGTACTAGCTTGATTAAAGAGGTGGTGTGGCCTGAGTGAAAATTAGACAATACACGCGTAGATTAAATCTACTATCTGGCAAGACCTTCTCTTTTTCTAAATTCGAATCTTGAGCCGAAACTGCATTTTTGTGGCTATTTTACATGTGGGGACAGACTCTGTAGAAATTCACAGTGCTCAGTATAATGAAACAGTTATAAGAAGCTACTTGAACGTAAATTTAGTATACGTTCTCTTTTGAGAACTCTTCAGAAATAAACGTTGGCGTGTGATTTCTACGGAGAAACACTAACTAACAATTATAATTCATTTCAGTTCAAAATCGGTAGCTGTACTTGAAATATCTTCTATCGAACATCAGCGCGATACAAAGGGTTTCTGGGAAATTCCACCACTGGAGTCTTTCCTGTGTTTTATCTTCCACAAATCACCACTCATCTCCAGCCTCTTATCTCATAGTTTTTATTCGAAAAGTCAGAGTCATCCAACTCTTCTGGTGCTCACAGCAACTCAGCTGACGCTATCACGTACGAGTCTTCCAGGTGAATTTAGGCAATAATGGCACAGGTAAAATTAACACAGGTAAAAATGGCACAAGTGAAAAAATAGGAAAAAATGGCACTAGGGGAAAAAAATATATTGATTCATCTACAATGTTTCGCCGTGTTTAGTACTAGCCCCTCGGGTATCAAATGTCCGTAAGTGCATCTGATTCCCGAGGGGCTAGTAGTAAACACGGCGAAACAGTGAGTGGTCTACAATGTTTCGCCGTGTTTAGTACTAGCCTAGGGAATCAAATGTGTTTCGCCGTGTTTAGTACTAGCCCTTCGGGAATCAAATGGGTTTCGCCGTGTTTAATACTAGCCCCTCGGGGATCAAATGTGTTTCGCTGTGTTTAGTACTAGCCCCTCGGGGATCAGATGGACGTAGGGACATTTGATTCCCGAGGGGCTAGTACTAAAGTCAATATATTTTTCCCTTGTGCCATTTTTCCTAAATTTTTACCTGTGATTACCTGGGCCATTATTACTGTTCACCCTTCCAGATGCATGAAAAATATAGAAACTATAAAGATAAAATAAAAAGGTATTTTTTCAGAAGTAACCAAGATATCGCCATGCGATTCTCCCCGATTTATTCTGATGGTTATGTCAATCAATCACCTGTTATCCCTCTTTCCTTTCCTTACCTTACCTGCAAACTTTCCTGGTAGCAGTTGATGTCCCTGTACTCTTATTTTAAAAGTTCAGCGTTTAGCTGATTCCCCTGGCGAATGTTTTTGATGGCGGTGTTTTTACTTTAGGGAAAATCTAGTTTTTTTTTGTCGTTTTTTCATAGGTATTAGTTTTAGCATTTATCTCAGTTTTTTGTTAATGATTTTGATTAGTGCGGTTACATTTTGTTATTTACCGAACTGACTTTATAACAACCCCAGCCACAAACTTTTTACATATATATTTTCCTAAGTATACTTTGCAAACATAAGTGTAAACGTAATAAATGTTTGTGCAATTGATAAAAACAGTATAGAAGAGTTTATCCAGGCAAGAATACTTATTGCTCAGAGATCCGGGCAGCGTCTTAGTTCATCCAAGACGACCCACACCAAGATTAAAAGACTCAGTTATGTCTTTTGCTTCTGCTATTTATAATTCCCAGCACCTCGCTTAATTTAACTTCAGAAGCAACATTATTAACATTACTTTGTCATCACTAGTTTTATAATAACAGTAAATGATAGAATGTTCAGTCTCATATTAAAGGAGCCAAACACGAGAGCAGAACGCTATCATTTCATTTCAAATATCTTCAGTTCCTTTACTTTTTTTTTCCCCCAAATCCAATAAAGTATTACTGACAGGCGGACGGTTCAAAGAGCATAATAACCTTTTGTGCTTCCCACCGATGATACGAAAATATATTTTGGCTCTCTCTCTCTCTCTCTCTCTCTCTCTCTCTCTCTCTCTCTCTCTCTCTCTCTCTCTCTCTCTCTCTCGTCTCCTGAAGGCGGATGCTATCATCCCCCTTCTTGAACTTATAACTTAAGAGATAAATAAAGGACGTAAAAGTATTATGGGCCAAAAATCTATATTCATTAAAAAAAGCAATTTTCTTAATAGACTTTCACAAAAGAAAATCCACTTTGAAAAGAGATCTTATTACCTGGAGTATATTCAATTTGAGTCGATCGCATTTCCATTAATGAAACAGGAGGTCTCTCTTTGAGGCTTTGCTTGCCGCAGAACAGATATGCAGAAAAATAGAAAGTAATAAAGAAAAAAGAAAGAGAATCACTAAAATTTTGAATTTTCTGGGTGAGGAAAAAAAGACAAAAAAAAAAAAAATCCCTATATATGGGGGGGAAATAGGGAAAGTCAAATTCACACGTGGGGATTTTTTTCTCCGTTTTTCTTCAATTTTATCCCTAAAAAGAGGGGGGGAAAAAGACTGGTAAAAAGATGGAGGCTTCAGACAATTTATCGTCGAGAGGAAAAAGGAGAAATCACACGGACGCGAAAACGGAAAAAGGATAAAAAAAGTGAGGCCCAGGTGTTCGAGGCCTTTGAAAATAAAATGTGGATGAAATAATAAACCAGTTCTGTATGTGTGTCTGTAACTCTGTACATGTATACGTGAGCGTACATAAATATATTCATGTACGCACGCACACACACACACACACATACATATATATATATATATATATATATATATATATATATATATATATATATATATATATATATATATATATATATATATATATATATATATATATATATATATATATATATGTATATGTATATACATGTATATGTGTGTATGCTTGCACCTATGTGCGTGTATGTATGAACAAAAATTACATTGACACACCGTATCACTCCTCAACTTTCATTGTCTATACGAGACTTCTATAAACTTTGCAAAGGTATCAATAAATACGAAAGGCTGTAAAGATAAAAAAGAGAGAGAGAGAGAGAGAGAGAGAGAGAGAGAGAGAGAGAGAGAGAGAGAAAATCCCAAAGAGAAAGAACCCGGGAGAGGAAAGAGAAAGCCGACAAAAACCCGACGATTTTCTCCAGGTTGAAAATATTGTCGCGAACGGCGTCAAATGGCACCTCACTCAATGAGACTTGGAATCACGCAATTGCTAAGTTTATTGATCCATCTGGTTCTGTTCGGTGGCTTCGAGGTGGTGGAAGACGAGGAGGAGGAGGAGGAGGAGAAGAGGAAAGAGAAAGATCTTTCATAAACGAAGATCCGGAAAAATGATTGCGCGGATTAGGATCAGTGAGTGAAAGAAGGACATTTTATAGGTTTTTCCAACTAAAATTTAATACGGGAGACGCGATACATAACGAAAGTTCACTTTCCTTTACTCTCCAGTGTCTTTAATACACAACAACAATGTCAGCAACACTTTTCTTTAGTTTAAAGGTTTCTGAGAACAACAACGACAAATAATTGATGAGTGTTCACTTTCTTGCACTCTGAGGTTTTTAAAAACAATACATTGAGAATTAGCATTGTTGTATTTGTTTTTAAGACAACGGCATCAACAAATTCACTGTTCTGCACTCTTTAAAGTTCGTTTGAAGGACCAAACCAAATCAGCAAATATGGTAAAGAGATTTTAAGTTTACCAGAGGCTGCCACTCGACGCCGCCATTACTTAATGCAATTGCATTTAAGTGCAATCAATCCGGCATGTAACTATGAAAAATGATTGTGAGAATAACTATCGTTTAATGAATGGGAGTAAGTGGAACACCTCCACCCTCCAAAGCCTCCAGTCTCACCTTCAGGTCTTGAATATTATACGTCACGGCACAGACTGAAACCAAAAGCATTTAATTATCATATTTCTAACATTTAGAGAGAGCAAAAGCTTAAATTTCCGCATTTAAATTGAGTTGCACGATAAAAAAAAATGTCGAAATTATAACCTCGTCTTTCAAAATTGACTTAAGACCTTGAAAAATACATGAAGGCAAAACGTTTTTAAGGAAAATAATCGAAAATTTCCAAGGTACCGGTAATGGCTTCCGCCAAAACATAGGAAAGTAGTGTGCTTCCCTTCAAATTGAATTGTGACCTTGAAAGTAAGGTGAAGGTCAAAAGAAAATGCTTCCCACACATAATGGTGAAATCTTAAGTCCTGAGACCTCTATCATAGTTTCTGAAGTCTACAGAAAGAAATACAGGTTGTTCATAAAGTCTCTTTACAATTT
Organism: Macrobrachium rosenbergii; assembly: GCF_040412425.1. Lineage (NCBI taxonomy): Eukaryota > Metazoa > Arthropoda > Malacostraca > Decapoda > Palaemonidae > Macrobrachium > Macrobrachium rosenbergii. The sequence goes on along the minus strand of NC_089783.1, from coordinate 52,065,497 downwards.
AAAACAAAAAATATTACAAAACCCAAATGACCAGACAAATATGTGGAAATTATTACAAAATGAGGAGTTGATAGTGATTTTTTTTATATAGTGATTTTTTTTTTTTTTTTTTTGCCCCATTTAATACACCTCTGTATGGGCACCATTAGTTGCACGAAGCACATCAAGACAGTACTCGACTTCTTGCCGTGTTCGCTGTAGCATAGCCTCATCAATGGTGGCAATGGCATCAGTGATCTTGTGCTCGAGATCATTGATGTCCCGTATCTTTGTTCGAAACATGGGGATGTTCTGGTCCCCAGATTCTCACATTATGTGTGTCCAGTTTCCCTGAAACATGAAAGGTTGCCTCATCACTAAACAAACTCGGTTGAGGAACGTTTCATCCTCAGAAATTCGTTCCAGCATGTTAACTGCAAACTCTTTTCGTCTTGGTTTATCATTTGGCTCAAGTGCCTGATGAGTTGCCCATTGTAAGCGCACAATTGCAAGTTCTTGTACAGGACTTTGTGCGCTGTTGAACGTGGTAGCTGTAAGTATCTGGCACCATTACGGATGAACTTTGTAGGAGAACGATCAAAGGCTTGTCTTGCACGATCGGTGTATTCCTCAGATGTTCTTGGTCGACCACTCCTCCCTTTATCCAACACTGCCCCTGTCTCCATAAATTTCTTGTGCCATGCACGAATTGACGGACGTGACGGAGGATCTCTTCCATACTTAGTTCTGTAGTTTCGCTGAGTCTGCGTATCCGATTTTGTTTCAATAAACAATGACACACACACTGCCTTTTCTTGAGGAGTGGCCATTTTTTAGGGGTTCATGTAACAGTACCTCTTTCGTCAACAGGGTACCTGAAATACACAAATGCAATGTGATTAAAAACTTTGATAACTGCTGAGCACATAGAACAAATTTGATTAAGATATCTTATCAATGGCTTTTGTAATATATTTTTTTAAATTGTAAAGAGACTTTATGGGCACCCTGTATTTTGACCTTGGAATTGACACGAGACTTAGAAAATAAGGTCAAGGTAGAACATGTCTTGGAAAAACAATTATATATCTCAAAGCCTCCATCCTACCACTCTCATCAAAATCAGAAAACAAATAATAATGTTATGATAATGCATAACTGTAAAAATAAAACTGCAATAATAATAAGAGGTAAACACAAATCCCCTAAACCGAACTGCAACCATCTCCTTTCACCAGCAATTATCGATTACAAATTAGAAAGGAATGTTTTCTCTTGTTTCCATGTCAGAGGGTTAGGTGACAGATTAGCTTCGGTGAATTTGGGTTTCAGATCTTAAGCAGATTTACAACCTGAGAATGGTTACTGTTCATTAGCTTCTTCCCGTTGGTCTTTCAATTGCAGTTGTTCCTTCTTATCTCTCCTCGTCCTCTTGATTCTTCTTCTTCTTCTTCTTCGTCTTCTTCTTCTTCTTCTTCTTCTTCTAATACACTTCCTTTTCCTCCTTCATCTCCTCCTCCTTCTTCTTCTTCTTCTAATACACTTCCTTCTCCTCCTCCTTTTTTTCTTCTTCTTCTTCTTCTTCTTCTTCTTCTTCTTCTTCTAATACACTTCTTTTTCCTCCTCCTCCTCCCCTCCTCCTCCTCCTCCTCCTCCTCCCCTCCTCCTCCTCCTCCTCCTCCTCCTCCTCCTCCTCCTCCTCCTCCTCCTCCTCCTCCTCCTCCTCCTCCTTCTTCTTCTTCTAATACACTTCCTTCTCCTCCCTCATCTCCTGTTGACGACGTTGCTCCTTCCCTCCAATTGTAATTTCACACGTAGGAATTCGAGGCTGATAAAATCAGCGATTCTGCCCCAGCCGTTTGATCAAGATCACAACACGAATTATGCCACTAAATCCTCCTGTCTCATCTTGGAATTTCAGGATTTCTTTCCTTCCTTTTTATTCCTCTTTTTATTTTTTCCCTCACGTTTTTTCTCGTTTTTCAAGGAAAGAGATTTTGGCGTTTCTTTTACTAACGACAAAAATAGAAGTGCGTAATCGCCCTGCATTTGTTTTTTTCTCATTCTTCAGGGAAAGAGATCTTAGCGTTTCCTTCACTAACGACAAAAATAGAAGTGTGTAATCGGCCTGCATTTGTATAAAGTGTGCTTTAACTTTCTTATGGAAATAACGCGAGGAACTTGACAAGCAATATGGAGGTGCTGTAAATCTTTTATTCGCGTTCGTCCTTTGCACTTTCATTGCGGGAATGAATAGATATTTTGTCCAATGACCATCACAAACGTAAATTTAAGATAATTGCCCTCCTTTTTTTTATGTGATTTCACAAATACATATTCCTTTGAATTACCGTCACAATGAAAATTTAAGCCTTCATTTTCAAGCTAACATACGACTGCTGGTTAGAATGCTACAGTTATTTGTTATTTTCGTTTGCATTTGATCGAATGATGGCGTTTGGTATTTCTTAATACGTAAGCACTCTTAATTCAGTTGAAAGTTAGTGATTCTTTATTTTACTTTTATAGTTACGTACCCCTACTAAAAGAATGTTAAACTATATAATTTTCTATAATGACACTGTAATTTTATAAACACTCGTATTTGTTTTATCTCGAACATTGACCACATAGATCCAAATTTTTTTTTTTTTTTTTTTTTTGCTTTTTAACAATACCTTTATTTACATTATAATAATCATCTTTGGGTGTATATTGCTAGTTGTTGCGTGGCAATTTCTAGCAAGTTGCTTTAATGACGTTGCTCTATTTCTTCTTTGTCAAAGATTAAGTTAATCTTGATTAAGAAAAATGAGTATAACGCTTATTCCAACCTCACAATGACTTTGAAACCACATCCACCAAACAATAACATAAGCAGGGCAAGAAATGTTGAGATTTGCTAGGGATAAACCAAACGACAAAGGAATGTACGATATTTTATGATCCTTTCTATTCTAGAAAGGTTAATGAACTGGGAAACGAGATTTCGATAAGGCGTAAAATGTAAAGAATGGCCGATGGACAAAAAAAAAAAAAGTGAAACCTTGTGAGATATGATATTGGAATTTTGCGCCGGGTTGGTCAGCTAGTATATATATATATATATATATATATATATATATATATATATATATATATATATATATATATATATATATATATATATATATATATATAATACCATTATCAACTAAGAACTGATCATCAACAAAGACAAATAAAAACAGATACTCTTAATTTTCCAAAAATAATCTAAACTTCATCAACGAAAGAATCTTTAAAAAAAACTTACTTGGAAAAGACACCGTCATTATAACATATTTCTAGATAAAAAAAAATTGTCCGAGATATGCAAATTGCTTTAAAAAAAAAAAAAAAGCTAAAAACCTGAATAGCTCAGATCAGTAAATGAAGGAAAAATTCGCCCTCGAAGGGAGGGCGGAGTACGAAAGGATCATTTTCGGCGGAAAGTTTTCTCATCTCTCGATTTTTGTCTTTCCTTTCGTTCCCGTTATTATCTTTTTTTCGCGAATCTTTCGTTTCTTTTTTTTTTTTTATTCAGCGATACTGGAGCTCAGTTTCTCAGTAGAATGTTGCTTTAGTGAGCGATGTGTTTAGAAAGGAATGAGGGAGGAACTTTAAGAAAAATTACCACGAATAGAGAGAAGAAAAATATACTTTCGGATACAAAGGTGGGAATGCACGAGGAGAGAAGAGAGAGAGAGAGAGAGAGAGAGAGAGAGAGAGTAAATGGATATCGACGTGACAAGAGGAACCCTCCTCCCCCTCCCATTCACCAATTTTTTTTATCTTATTTCAACCACCATAAGTAAAATGGAATGCTCGGCATTCCCCTGAAATGTTTTCTCATCTTCACTTTTATTTTTCTTGCGTCTTATCCTCTACCTGTGCATTTGTATGCCTCTCTCCTCTCTCTCTCTCTCTCTCTCTCTCTCTCTCTCTCTCTCTCTCTCTCTCTCTCTCTCTCTCAGGTTGTCTGATGGCTTTGGATCAAAAGTGGCACCAGAACTTTAGATTTTACAGACAGTGCACTGCGAGAGAGAGAGAGAGAGAGAGAGAGAGAGAGAGAGAGAGTGAAAAATGTCAACGTCTTATTCTTTTTCTCTTCTTCGTTCTAAGGCGTGCTCGACCGTGGATGGAAATTCCTCCTTCAGTTTCCCAAATCTTCAGTTCACTCATTAGTAAAAAGTTTTTCTTACCACGTTTTCTTGAAGAATTTTTTTTTTTCCTTTCTCTTTCTCTCACTTTAAGGGGATTCTTGAATATTCCTTCACTATACACTCATCCAAGCGTGTACAGAAGAAATACACATGTGTATATATATATATATGTGTATATGTATGCATATCTATGTATATATGTATATATACATATATAGAATATATATATATATATATATATGTATATATATATATATATATATATATATATATATATATATATATATATATATATATATATTAATTCGCCTCCAGCTCCATGTGACGCAAAGACCCTTTGAGAAATTCCACCACACGTCTTTCTTGCGCTTTCATATTCACAAATCTCCACTTATCTCTGGATTCCTGTCTCACTGTTCTAATCCAAGTAAGCCTAAGTCTTCCAACTCTTCTGGTGTCCACAGAAGACTAGTTGACATTACCATGAGCCAGTCTCCGGGGTAGGGAGAAGTACATGTTCAAGCCATCTCCGTCTCATTTTCGTCGTTAACTCATATACATATTATGAAGCTTTCGTAATCTCCCTTATGGTATTTCTCACTCTATCCTGCCATCTGACAAATAATATTCTTTTTAAAGCTTTATTTTCAATCCAACAAATCATTAAATTTACAGTTTCATTGCAAAATCATGAGTCATGCGCTTTTAGCGATGCAACTCATACTAAAACAATGTATAACCTTACTTTCGCAAGCAATTTCAGTCTATTGATCTTTAAATCTTATTTAGTCAGCCTATTATTCGAATCGCTTTTTCTTCTTCACTAAATTCAAAATCAAAAAAACACTCTCACCCTATATTCTGCCAAACAGTACATTAGTATTCAAGGTGTCAGTCCACGGTGATTCGCATAGCCTTGTACACCTTATCTCAGTTTCTTTATTACTGATTCCACATCGAATTCGGACGGATGTGTCACGTGTCCTTTCGTTGCGTATCAGACACGTTAATACATTCAGGTCTTTTTCAGCAGCTGGTATATATCTGTAGAATGAGCCGCCCCCCCCCGTATGTCTTATTCATGGCTTCTCGAAAATGTTGTACCAAGCGTTGTTTATCGTTTTCGACTGTTGGTTTTGTTAATTCATGGCTCCTTTCGAAATGTATTTCCTTCTTTTTCTTTCATTTGTGGACGCTTCATTTATAATACTTGAACTGACCCAGCAGTAGAGTGTATATATATATATATATATATATATATATATATATATATATATATATATATATATATATATATATATATATATATATATATATATATATATATATATATATATATATATATATATATATATACATATATATTTACATACGAGGTTACGGCCATTGGTGATGGTTGTCTATATGTGTTTTTCATGTGAAGTATCTTCACGAAGGGTGTGTTTGTTTGGCCTATGTAACTCTTTGCATGGGCTTATTTATAGGAATAACACCTTTTGGGTTTTCACACACACACACACACACACACACACACACACACACACACACACACACACACACAAGGCATGTATATGCATATAATGGCATATCACATTAGACATTTTATGAAATGCTTTCAATATTAATTGAACTTGTCTCTTTTCAACTTTTACAAATACAACTATTTTCCGAGAAACTGGAAATAAGCATGAAAGTAATTTGCGACAAATGCATTTTTTCAGGAAAGAATGACAAACCACGCATAGACAGAGACAAAACGGACAGTTTGCAATAATCAATTTTTTAACCAGAATTTCGCCCATCGCCGCACCCAGATAAAGAATTTCAGCAGTATATTATTGGAACATTACTTGCCTAATGTTCGCGCGAATAAATTGCAGGCTTTGAAAAATCGAACCTCGCCCTAAAACTGAACGGTTCCTGGACTGGTATTTTGTCGCTATTTGTGAAAATGGATATACAAATATTTTCCCCAATAATTAATTTGTTAAATGATAACAGGGGGTGGGCTACCCACGCTGCGTGAAATTAGAACACGCGATATAATTACTACGCTGAGAGAGGCACGCGTTCAATGTTTTCAGGGATTTTCACCCACTACTTACCGTTATTACCTTTGTTATGTTCTTCTGTGGTGATGATGATACTGCCTTTTTATGGCTGGAGTTGACGCTGTTGTTCTTTCTGTCGTTATTGTGTCTGTTTAAAGCTCTCTCGTTCAGTTGTGGTGCGTATGTTTGATGATGGCGTCGCTGATATAAATGGTGGGGATGATGGGGACCTAATGTGAGGCTTCTCTAGATCTTCCTGCAGTTGCAATTTGCAACATGATTGTGGATTGTTGTGGGAATTGATGGCGACTATGGAGAGAAGTGTACTTAATGGTATGGAGTGTCCTGTACCATTAGATACTACAGGAACCGCAGTTAGTCAGTTAGTACTGGCTGAATGTGTTCTGCGGTTAAGTATATCTTAGTTTAACCAGACCACTGAGCTGATTAACATCTCGCCTAGGGCTGGCCCGAAGGATTAGGCTTATTTTACGTGGCTAAGAACCAGCTGGTTACCTAGCAACGGGACCTACAGCTTACTGTGGAACCCGAACCACATTATGACGAGAAACGAATTTCTATCACCAGAAATAAATTCCTCTAATTCTTCATTGGCCGGTCGGAGAGTCGAACGCTGGGCCAACAGCGTGCTAGCCGAGAGCTCTACCCACCCCTCCAATGAAGAACTATTGCGTCCTGTGGTAAAATTTTAACAAGGAACCGCGTCATTTCCAACATTCGAAGGACATCGGCGTCAATGACCACAGGTGTTGTGACGACAGATTACAGTACTAAACCAATCATTAGTGATGGTGATCGTATCGGTGATCACGACAGATGGTACGGATTAAAAGGGACGAGTCAGCAGAATGAGGGTGATGATAAAATTAGAGATTTTGTGATGATCACAAAGACAGCTTTGTGTGACTCCCTTACCCTGAAAGTAAAATGCACAGACGTTATGTCAGTGAAACTGGCTGTTAAATTATGTCAAGTAAAAATAGAAATTCTTCTCAATTCTGACAAAAAAAAAAAATCTGCAGAGGACTTTTTGGTTCAAATAAACGTAGGAATCTCTTTTAACATATGCATAACGACCGTGTGTACGTCCGCTCCTCCGGGCGGTACGTAATGTCCCTGTGATCAGGATTTACTCTTATGAAGCTGTTATATGTTGCTGTCATTTATGATAGCTTGATTCGGCGCACTAGTTTTGTGTGTAATATTAAAGGCCCCTGAACACTTTTAACAGAAGTCCGATAAACTGAGTTTGCCCTTAATATTTTGCCCGTAATATATTTCTGGAATGTAAAAACGACGGGCATAATGTTATAAATGAATCTACATTCGCTTCAAATGTCAAACATTTTAAAATGCGGTTCCTGTTCAACGTGTAAAATGGAAACCAACGCAAATGATTTCTCACCATCGAAAACCATAAGTCTCCGGGCATTACGGAAATATAAAACGCAAAATGAATATAAAGATATACAAACAGTGATATTCGCACGAGTGCTGTGACGAAGTGTCTAGGTTTTATCAATGCATTTCAATGAACTCGTAACTCAGTGTTCACAAGCTTTGCGCGTGGCTCGCTCCTGCCACATATTGTTCACATTGTTCACATTGTTCGCATGCAGATATGGACAGTTCAGAGCGAGTTCCTGTGGATAAGATTATTCTTTGTTCGCTCTGTTTCGCTAAAAGAGAATTTAGACTTTTTCAGTTTATTTTTCTCGGTGCTCTGAGGGGCAGACTGTTCATTTCGTGACATATTTTTGAAAGGTGGTCTATAAGAATGTTTTTGGAAATAATTCCTCAATAACCTGTTTATTTATTCCATTAAATCACTCTGTGTTTTGCGAGTGCTTTTCATAATTTGACACAAAATAATCACCTTTACATGTTAGCCACAATTAGAACAAGTAAAAAATGCGAGGAAATTTCTTCGGCGTAATCGAGTTTTCTGTACAGCCGCTGCAGCGTACTGTAATCAAGGCCACCGAAAATAGATCTATCTTTCGGTGGTCGAGGTATGATGCTGTATGTGCCGCGTCCCGTGAAACTTTAACCACGGCCCGGTGGTGGCCTGGCCTATATCGTTGCCAGAGACACAATTATGGCTAACTTTAACCTTAAATAACATAAAAACTACTGAGGCTAGAGGGCTGCAATTTGGCATGTTTGACGATTGGAGGGTGGATGATCAACATACCAATTTGCAGCCCTCTAGCCTCAGTGGTTTTTAAGATCTGAGGGCGGACAGAAAAAGCGCGGACAAAAAAGTGCGGACAGAATAAAGTGCGGACGGACAGACAAAGCCGGCACAATAGTTTTCTTTTACAGAAAACTAAAAGTTGATTTACATTAATCACAAGTAGAAAATAGATATATTCGTAGGTGAAGTTATCTCCTAGTCACATTTAGAAAAACTGGTGTACATTTACTGCGTATGGAAAAACACTTTTCTAGTAACTGATCCCTTCTTTCTGTATTTCCTGTTACCCTCTGTTACTTCTTTTAAACGAAAACGATATTCTTTGGAATCTTGGATTTCAAGTCAATGGCTGTTGTGGGCTTGTTCCATGCGTCTAGGGTTCATTTAAACGAAAACGATATTCTTTGGAATCTTGGATTCCAGGTCAATGGCTGTTGTGGGCTTGTTCCATGCGTCTAGGGTTCATTTTCTGAACAGTAATATAAGTAACAAAGTAGATACACTTTACTTCCTATTACTTAACCAAGGAAAGGGAAACAAAAGCTTAAAGCGACGTTAAGCTTCTGTTAGAAAAATTATCTATTGTAAGGCGTTTGAGAGAAAAAAATAAATGGGTGCACGATACTTTGGCAAAGCATAAGAGCAGCTGTCACTATACTCGAAATAATTCACAGGTAAATCGTTCGTAAAATATTAAAAATTTGTGTTAGGCATTATTCATGGAATGTATAATAAACAAAAGAAATTATACAAAGTAGATGATTACAGAGCATTCTAAATAGTTTTCTATTAAATACTTTTTAAAGAGCGGTTTAATTATTCTCTCTCTCCACCCTCTCTCTCTCTCTCTCTCTCTCTCTCTCTCTCTCTCTCTCTCTCTCTCTCTCTCTCTCTCTCTCTCTCTCATGTTATAATTACACTCAATGATTTTTGCATCGTCAGTGGCAGTATCGCCATTAGGGCTAGCGCTTTCTGTTCATGGTGAATATATATATATATATATATATATATATATATATATATATATATATATATATATATATATATATATATATATATATGTGTGTGTGTGTGTGTGTGTGTGTGTGTGTGTGTGTGTGTGTGTGTGTGTGTGTGTGTGTGTGTGTATGTGTATAAGAACCCAAAGTTGAGTACACCAGGCACAAAAATCAAACGAAGATCAAGAAGAGATAGGAGAGAATATTTGTATAAAGAGACGGATGATAACAATAAAGCCACGTATTCGGGGAATGGCGTTGATATGAGGGTAGCCATAGGATTGACAATGAAATATGCATGGATGAAAGAAAAAGAAGAAAATACCTGTAAAAAGGAGGGATAGTCAATAAAAACAAACTAAGACAAAAGACAACGCCGGGAGGAACCTTTTTCTGAGGTCATATAGAAGAGATTTGAGGGAGATGATTTGATTGATATACCAGAAAGCTGGCGAAGACCTAAATGTGTTTATGAGGGCATTCATAGTTATTGAAGTTTAATCAATAATAATGAAAATCTTACAAGATGGAAAACACCAGTCTATGACTGAATTCCAGCACAGATGATTTCAGCTGGGATTGAAATGAACCTTCACAATCTTTTATCAGAAGGAGATGGGTCAAGACTGGAGTGAAGAATGGTCGAAGTTGACAAAAGATACTCTGATGATTGTAGACATTGAAGAGGAACTTTAGAAACTCGTGAAAGGATTTCAAAATGTTTGGAAGAAGGGAAAGTAAATGTGATCAATGGAAAGGTTATGAGTGTAACTAGAAACCAGGAACATAGAGAAATAATTAATAATATCGATGGTGGTAGAATGGAAACATTTTAACAGAATGGGTGTTTGGGGTGTTTATAACTGATCATGGTGTGAATAGGTGATGCAAAGAAGTTTCAGGGTGTGTGCAAAAGGTTAGGAAGAGTGTCTACGGAAACCAAGGTGGGAATGCATGATGAAAATGTTGAGCAAACTCTCCGTTAGGGAAGTGAAGTGATATAAACTGTTTTGTGTAATATCTGTAATTTGTGAAGAATGTGACAGGTAAGAAATATGGTGATGCTTCGAAGTGGGGAAAAGGTTAGTGTTGGCAAAGGGAATGATCAGAGGGTTTTAAGATGGTTTGGTCATATGGAAAGAATGAAGGACAGTAGGTTGAAGGAAAGTGTTTACAATGCGGAAGAACTAGGATGAGAGAGGAGAGAAAGAACTAGAGTCCTGAGTATGTAGAGTGGAAGTATTGGGAATGAAGGGCACTTAATATTAATAAAAATCGTGTGTGTGCAAGATAAAGGCTAATGGCACAGCGAGTGTGCACGGGTGATCAGGGCGTTAGCTAATGTGGAAGTATTCTGCACCTTAGTTTTATCCGTTTATTCAGCAGTTATTATATGAATACAGCAAACACCGCTGTTTATATCTTCTCCGCAGCCGCACTTGTTAGGGGGAAAGGGCTTGATGTTGAAATACAATTTTAAGGCTTCAACACAGACGTACCATTCTAATGGCAGCTGTGCACAATACTAAAGTCAAAACAAATGAATTTCGAGCGGCACCAAAAAGGAGAGGCGGTCGGGGAGGAAAAAATGCTGGTGAAAACGCCATTGTGTGAAATCGTACTTAATGACCCTTGCGAACCGAAATAATCATGGTGGTGCTTTTAGTATTACAAAAGGCACATTAGAACTACGTAATGTTCCGCTACATACGCAAGGTGGGGGGGAGGGCGCTGGATGGGGGGACGGGGGTTAGGGGAGGGATGATTTGTAAAAGGTGGAAGGGAAGAGGCGTGAGTGGGTGTCCAGGGGGCGCATTCCCCCATTCCCTCCCTATTCTCCCTCCCCCCCACGCCCAACATTCTTCCCCTTCCTAAACAGAACATTAATAACATAGCTGGGATTTATTTACAAACCCCACCGCACGCTGCAACTTTATTTGGCATTTCGTGACATGGAAATAACTTATGTAAATTGCGTTGTGTATGAGCAGCACTTTTTATTCCTTTTCCTTTAATTCCGAATCCTCGGAGACATAAATTGTAGGATTTAACCGTACTGGATGATGTTTTTTTTTTTTTTTTTTTTTTTTTGTCATCATTCAGACTTCTTGGCCACGAGTGTCATATTCGTCTACGCCAACCGACTTTTTACAACATTACGCAGCCTCGTTTTATAGCTTTTCGGATAAGAATAAAGCGTTTTATATCTGAATGTATCAAAATATATCTCACCTAATAGAAGGAGGAGTAAAGTTCGGAAAAGTATTTCGTATAACTGTCTTCTTTGTAACCAAAACTTGACACTTAACCTGAAGTAAAGACAGTCAGTTTTAGATATATACAGATATGGTTAACTTATAGACATACATACATGAACAATGAAAATATGAATACTAGTCATTTGCTAAAACTCATACAAATAGTGACAAATGTACCTCATTCACATTTCTTACACAGAAATGATACTTTTCTCAAGAACTCCAGTTTATCCATGTCAGCTTCTAATTCTCTTGATAGCTGGGACGTCAAAGTCCCTTTTTTGTTTCTAATGATGTTTATGAATGACTCCATAGTTTTTTCACAGTGGGATCAATAATAAAGAAAACTGAGAGAATTGCTACACAGAGGATTTTAGCTAAAATTAAAATGACAACTCGCACTGGGCCATGACTGCAGAGAAAAATGGTTGAAGTTTGCAAATGATACTCTGTTTATTGGAGACATTGAAGAGAAACTGCAGAGACTCGGCAAAGTATTTAAGAGTATTTGAAAGGGTAGAATGTAAATGAGAGTTTTTATGGCTATGAGGGTGACTGGAAACCAGGAGCATGGAGTAATCAAGGTTAATGTGGATGCTGGTAGAATGGAAGCAGTTAATTTGTATAGGTGTTTGGGAGTACTTGTGATGCACGATGGTGTGAATAGGTAGAGTAAGAATTTCCGGGCTGTGTGCAAAAGATTAGGAAGAGACTTAAGAGAGTCTGTGGAAACCCAGGAGTAAATGTGAGATGAAACGAAGAGCAAACTCTCTGTTAGGGGAAGTGAAGTGATGACCCTGAATGCTAATAAAAAGTGACTCACTCTTTTGAGAGAAACTATCTGTGCAATATGTGCAACATACAAATAATGCGACAGGTGAGAAATATGGATATGATTAGAGCATTACAAGTTTAGGGTTAGTAAAGAGAATTTTAAGATGGTTTGGTCAAACGAAAAGCATGAAGGATGGCAGGTTAATGGAACGGGTTCATAATTAGGATTTAGTAAAAGGAAGGAGAGAAAGAGCGATAGAGTTCTGGGTAGGGAAAATCATAGATTTATTGAAAAAAAGGGTCCTAATATGAGAAAATCGTTAGTGCGTGCAAGATAGAAGTTAATCGCACAGTGATGTGTGTGTGTGTGTGTGCGTGCATAGGTGATCAGTGCATTGCTGATAGGCCTACCATGAAGACATATAAAGTCGGTAATGTTGTGGAAATATTACGCACATTAGGTTTATCCATAATTCAGAATATAATATATGAATGTTACAGGGACCGCTGTTTTTTTTTCTCCGGAGCCAGCCTTGTTGGGTGAAAGGGCTTCATGCAGAATTGCAATTTTAGGGCATCAACACAAACATACCATCCTAATGAAAGCTGCGCATAACACTTAAGTAAAACAAATGGATTTTCGAGCAGCACCAAAAAGGAGAGGTGGTCGGGGAAGAAAAAATGCTGGTGAAAACGCCATTGTGTGAAATCGAACCGGGACAATCATCATCGTGGTGCTTTTAGTATTACAAAAGGCGCATTAGAACTACGGAATGTTCCGCTACATAACCGAGGAGATGGCACTGGGGGAGGAACAGTGGGTAGCTGGGATTTATTTACAAACCCCAGCGCACTCTGCAACTTTATTTGGCATTTTGTGGCATGGGAATAACTTATGTAAATTGCGTTGTGTATGAGCTGGATTTTTTTTTTTTTTTCCTTTTTCTTTAACTCCGAATCCTCGGAGACATAAATTGTAGGATTTAGCCGAATGGGATGGTGATTTTTTCTCCTTCTTAATCATTCAGACTTATTACGAATGTATTATTTATGTTCTTTTGCGTAATATCTTTTCGCGAACCGAGTTTTTCAACATTGCGTATCCATTTTGTAAAGCGTTTTGAATACAATAGAAGCATAATCTTATCATTTTAATATAAAATTACATTTCTCACCTATAGAATACAAGGTAACCATCGTAAAAGTATTTATTTTTTATTCAAGTTTATTCATTGTAACCGAAAACAAGTTCTTTTTTGCACAAAGTAAAGAAAGTAGCACCTGTATTAATTATTATTAGATGTATACAGATATTCTTTTTTTATGGAAATGTAGAAATGCCCACAGAAACTGGATACTGTTTTTTGGCTAAAACTCCTTCAAATAATGCTACATCTACCTTATTTACATTTCTATACAGAAATAATGTTTTAATCTTATGATAAACTTCAATAAATACCTGTCAGCAGAGCCGATATCATCTTATAATTGCCTTGATAGCTGAATGGGTAAAGTCACCCGTCTATCGTCGTTTCTAATGATGTATTTAGGAAAGAATTCATAGCTTTTACAGTGGAACTGACAATAAAGACAGTTATGAGATGGAAAACACCAAGCTATAATAGAATTACTAAGATCATTTGAGCAGAAATTAAATGTCACCTCACAATATGTCATTTTAATTTCCGCTAAAATCATCTTAGTAATTCTATTGTAGCTTGGTGTTGTCCATCTCGTAACTGTCTTTATTATCAGTTCCACTGTAAAAACTATGAATTCTTTCCTAAATACTATGTTGTACGGTTTGAAGAAAGTTCACGACTGGAGTGAATTATGGTAGAATTTCGCCATTGATGCTGTAATAATTAAGGCATTGGCGAGACACTGACGATTCTTCTGAAGAGATTTAAAAGCTTTTGCAAGGAGAGAAAGTAAGTGTGAGCGATGGATAGGTTATGAGGGTGACTAAAAACCAGGAAATGGAAAAATGAATATTGATATCGATGGTGGTAGAATGAAAGCAGTTAATTTGTACAGGTGTTTGGGAGTACTTATGCCGGGCGACCTTCTGAACAGGTAAAGTCAGAAGTTTCAGGCTGTGTGCAAAGGATTAGGAAGGGACTTACAGTGTCTATGGAAACCCAGGTGGAAATGCAAGACGAAAGGAACTCTGCTTTAGGGAAGCGAAGTAATGGCAATATAAGCAAATATAACAAGTAAAAAATGCGTCGAAGTTTCTTCGGCTGCTGCCCATTGATCTTTAACCACGGCCGGTGGTGGCCTACCCTATATCCTTGCCAGAAGCACAATTATGGCTAACTTTAACCTTAAGTAAAATAAAAAAAAACTACTGAGGCTAGAGGGCTGAAATTTGTTATGTTTGATGATTGGAGGGTGGATGATCAACATACCAGTTTGCAGCCCTTTAGCCTCGGTAGTTTTTAAGGTCTGTGGGCGGACAGAAAAAGTATGGAGAAAGAAAAAGTGTGGACGGACAGACAAAGCCGGCACAATAGCTTTCTTTTACAGAAAACTAAAAATAGCCACTCTTTTGAGGCAAACTGTTTTGTGTAATATATGCAGCATACAAAGACTGTGGCGGGTAAGAAATATTGTGATGCTTCGAAGTGGAAAAAAAACTTAAATGGAATGATCAAAGAGTTTTAAGATGGTCTGGTCATGTGGAAAGAATGAAGGACGGAAGGTTGAAGGAGAGTGTTTATAAAGCTGAAGAACTAGGATGAAGGAGGAGAGAAAGAATCACACTGCTGGGAATTTAGAGTGATAGTTTTATTGGAAAGGAAGGGTCCTTGTTGTTCAAGATAAAAGTCAATGGCTCAGTGTTTGTGCAGGCAAGAGCAATGCGTTCCTCATAGGCCTACCGTGAAGATATAAAAAGTCATTAACGTTGTGGAAACATTCTGCACGTGAGGTTTATCCACAATTCAGCAGTTAATGTTTGAATGTTGCAAAGATTGCAAAGACCTGACGGGTGAAAAGGCTTGCTGAAATAATTTTAGGGTCTCAACTTAGACATAATAGCATCACTCTAACGGAAGTTACGCATAATACTTAAGTCAAAACAAATGAATTTCGAGCGGCACCAAAAGAAAAAAAGGAGAGGTGGTCGGGGAGAAAAAAAAAAAAATGCTGGTGA
Organism: Macrobrachium rosenbergii; assembly: GCF_040412425.1. Taxonomy (NCBI): domain Eukaryota; kingdom Metazoa; phylum Arthropoda; class Malacostraca; order Decapoda; family Palaemonidae; genus Macrobrachium; species Macrobrachium rosenbergii. Next base: position 52,049,878 of record NC_089783.1, on the reverse strand, counting down.
AACCGGTAGAAGGGGATGAGGCGTGGGTGGGTGTCCAAGTCATATATCCCCTCCTCCTACCGCTCCCCCCCATCCCCTACCCCAGCATTCTCCCCCTCCCCTAAATAAAACAGCCATAATATTACTGGGATTTATTTACAAACCCCGGCGCATCCTGCAACTTTATTTGGCATTTCATGACGTAGAAATAATTAATGTAAGTTATTTTCTTTTTCTTTGTTTCCGAATCCTCGGAGACATAAATTGTAGGATTTAGCCATCCTAGATGACGGTTTTTTTTTATTTCTCCTTCGTCATCATTCAGATTTGTTTGATTATGAACATCATATTTATGGCGTTTTACGTGATATCGTTACACAAACCGACTTTTTTCAAAATGGCGCATCTTCATTATACTGAGGTTTTTGGATACAAAAATAAGTATTGTCTTTTTATTTGTACATATCAAAACATATCCCACGCGCTAGAATACGGGTAATATTTGTAAAAGTATTTGTATAACTTCGTTCATTATAGCCAAAACTTCATTCTTTTTATGCAAAGTAACGCCAGTAGTATCCCACGGCTATAGCCGTGAAACCAAATAACCACTCACATATAGATTTATAGATATTTTGTTCGTTTATAGACATAAATATGCGCCCACTAAAAATGAATACTATTTATTTGCTAAAACCACTACAAACAGTCATAAATCTACCGTGTTCATGTTTCATACACAGAATAATTCTTTACTCATAAAATGAACTTTGATAGATGCTATATATATATATATATATATATATATATATATATATATATATATATATATATATATATATATATATATATATATATATATATATATATATATATATATATATATATATATATATATATATATATATATATATACATACACACATTATATATATATAGATAGATAGATAGATAGATAGATAGATAAATAGATAGATATATAATCATGTGGGTAGATATCTGATCAACTGTGCATTATACCTGTTGCCCATAAAGATGGGAAAAAAATTTTTCATTAATGAATATAAGATTATCTAGATATGTTTAACTTAATTTGCGAATGCCAATTATTATTGAATATTTACTAAAATGCGTGTATATCAATATACTCCAGGAAAATGACTATTCTCTCATTTTTCCCCCACAGAAAAGGACAATTTTTTTTTATAAATATCCAAAAACCAGCACAAAGGTATGCGAAGCAAAACATCAGGAGATTCAGTCATCAAATAAGTCAAAATAATGACAACTGCTTCGCAGTCGTCCATTTTTTTTATTCGTCAATAAAAAGAGAAAGCGCAGACATCAGAATTTGCATCATTCCGACTGTACAAATTTTCAGATTTAAGTCTCCCAGGATCCAGAGCAAAAATATCCAAGAAAAAAACACACACAAAAAAAGCTTGGCTCATATACAAGCCGTTTACATAAGTTACATCCATGCCATGAAATGCCAAATAAAGTTGCAGCGTGCGCTGGGGTTTGTAAATAAATCTCAGCAATATTATGAATGTTCTGTTTAGGGAGGGGAAGAATGTTAAGGGGATGGGGAGGGAAGAAAGATTGGGAGGGCGGGGGCGGGGGAATAAATGCGTTGGTCACCCACCCACGTCTCTTCCCTTCCACCTTTTCCAAATCACACTCTCCCCTAACGTCACGCCCCCTCCCCCTCCGTGCAATCCCCTACTACTCCACCCCACCCCCGCGTATGTATCAGAACATTACATAGTTCTAACGTCACCCCACGCCCCCGTGCAATCCCCCACTACTCCACCTCACCCCCGCGTATGTATCAGAACATTACATGGTTCTAATTCTAATGTGCCTTTTGTAACACTAAAAGCACCGCCATGATTATTTCGGTTCGCAAGGGTCATTAAGTATGATTCAATACAATGGCGTTTTCACAATTTTTTTTTTTTTCTCCCGCCCCATCTTCATTTTGATACCCCCGTGAAATTCATTTGTTTCATATTCCAATGCAAAAGTTTTCATTAGATTGTTCTGTACGTGAGATTGTTTTAGATTGTTTTAGAAACTTGACATTTCGGTATTTGGATGGTTTGTTTATCTGTGCATTTTCTTCATTGCAGGTCTCAACGGTAACAGAAGTTTTTAGACTCCAGGAAACTTAAACAGGACACTTAGACCCTTGTAAGTCTTACATCGCAGACGGCTGTTTCGATAGATCTCTTGTTTTTCCGAGCGAGAGTTTTACTTCGATGTGTGGACAATCAGGTAAGTTACTGAATCTAATTTCCAGTTACTGATGAAGTCAGTAACTATATGGTTAAACATTTGCCTCTCTCTCTCTCTCTCTCTCTCTCTCTCTCTCTCTCTCTCTCTCTCTCTCTCTCTCTCTCTACCGTCTGCTGCCTTAAGTAGTTTTCATCGTTGATGCTGCTAAACTTGTGCAGTCTTGTTCCGTATCAGGTGTTGCTCTCTCTCTCTCTCTCTCTCTCTCTCTCTCTCTCTCTCTCTCTCTGTCTTTGACTAGAAGGCATGGGGGAAATATTCATCAGTATCAAAATCTGACCATTTCGCAGTGATGCTAATATTTTATCGTTGTTCCATTATTTTTTTAGGGTTATTGAAATAGCTTTGTGTTAGAAGTAAAATGACCATATTCATGGTGTCTTCGTGTATGAAAATTATAACAACGTCCCCTACACAGAGATAGGTAAATCTTTAATTTCAGTACCTCGATTGCTGAGTTGTAGTAGTGTGGACAACATAACTGGGGTTTGAGGGACTCACAGTTCCATAATACACATGTTAACTTAGTTAAAATGCATTTCCCCTCAGTGTCAAGGATGGCATCATGTTAGGAGAAATGAAGTTTCTGATCCAGTTTAAATTGGTCCAAAAGGAGTAGCCTTTATTGCATTCATTCTATTGTGTGTAATAACTATATGTTCCTACAAGAATGCAGACCTTTGTCCAAAAAAGCTGCTCTGATTGACGAATCTTGATGACAAGCCATAATCGTGCTTATGGCAACGATATAGGACATGCCACCACCAGGCCGTGGTTAAAGTGTCGTAGGCCGTGGCTCATACAACATTATAACCGAGACCACCGAAAGATAAATCTGTTTTCGGTGGCCTTGATTATACGCTGTACAGAAAACTCGATTGCGCCGAGGAAACTTCTGCGCATTTTTTACTTGTTTATCTTTTCCTGCCGCAATTCGGGTGAATAACCTTCACATAGAGAATGATTGCTTTTTCATCTATGGCTTTACTCCGTACCTAAAAAGACATGCATCAGTAAGTTTTCTGTTTTTTTTTTTTTTTTTTTGAGATATTTTAGTAGATTTTTAGAAACTTTTACGAAGTGGTAGTTAGATGGATTTACAGCTTCGCAAGAATGCTTCCATTAAAGATAAGGCGTTTTTTTTTATTCTTGAGGAAAACGTTATTCCTATCACAGGATTTTCTGCTTTGCGGGATCTTTGTATAATTAAAATAAAAAATATGCCCCACCATTAATGCAATAACAACAGAATAAAATACAGTTTACATTAGTAGTAATTAACAGTAACAATAAGAATTTTATCCCTTCCTTGCATATTGAGAAATAAAACACCCTCGTAAGACTTTCAACACCATTTGCAATCACACCCAAACTGCAGCCTTCCAACTCCCGATACAAACTCCAGTAATTAACGTCATTAACCAAACTTCCGGAGTTACAAAGGTCATAAATATACAGGATTTTAAGTTCAGCGAAGCCATATTCTTTCTCCACTTCCCAATAAGCGAATGGTTGTTGACAAATCTATGGTCCGGAATATGAGAGAGGAGGAGGAGGAGGAGGAGAAGGAGGAGGAGGAGGGGGGAGGGAGAGGGAGAGGTAAACTTTCAAATCATATGCCTGAGCTGTGATTTTATGGGTCCTTTATAGTAATTTTCCCAGATTTTACTTTATGGCCCCACAACTTCTCGTCATTTACAGCCGCCCATCCCTTCGCTGTCCAGGAGCGAACCATTTCGGAAAAAGAAGCGACAGGGAACGGAACGCTGGATAGACATTTTCTCTTTCTTCCTCATTTTTGAAAAATAAAGAAAACTTTTTTCCTCATTTTTTTTTTTTTAATTCTCTTCTTCCTTGCCTTATGGCGGAAAAACCTCACATACCTTCTTCACGCGGGGAATCTTATTTACATTTCAAGTTAAATATTAGCGAGCTGCGATGCAGAAAAAGAATTTCTCTCTTATTCACTCCGGCTCCCACCCACCCCGCCCACCCCCCCACCCCTCCTCGGGCCTTCTATCCCAGTTTATGACATTTTTATTTCCGCCCTCGTTAATCTGATTTTCTCTTCATTTACATCAGTCGCTTCGCCTTATCTTCCTTATCTGTTTATTTTCTTATTTTATGGCCATCTATAATGTTGTTGATCAACACTGGCATTATAATCTTTGATAAGGAAGTGTGGCTTGGTGTGTGTTTGACGGTTGTGAAGATTACGTTAAACTTATGGTTTGGTCTCCACGAATGTTTAGCCCTGGTGATATCTGGATCTGGGCAAGGGGCATATGCCCGCTGAGGTACTCTGTTCAGCCTTGGCTGTGGTTTGCGCTTCTTGAACGAACGAAGACATGTGTCTCTGTTCTTCATAATTTTATCTGTTTGTTATTGTTGTATTTGTATAGAAATTATTATTATTATGAATAACAATTTGAGTAGTAGTGGGAATGCAAAAAAAATTCACAATGTCGTGATTACATTTTTGCACTAGTGGATCCAGGTAGGGGGGCACTTGGGCACGTGGCGCCCCCGCCCCCCCCCATGAAAAATAATCATAGAATAATAATATTGAAGATTTAGATAATAACATAAATAAATATAAAAATGGGAAAAAATTTAAAAATCGATTAAAAATTTATATATATATATATATATATATATATATATATATATATATATATATATATATATATATATATATATATATATATATATATATATAAATATATATATATATATATATATATATATATATATATATATATATATATAAATATATATATATATAATATGGGTGCCCCAATAAAATTTTTCTGGATCCGCTAGTGATGATTGTTATTCATTTAAAAATCCACATTCATACAAATAAATGCGGAATTTTTTACTGAACATTAGTATGTGTATTCTTAAACGAACTGAATATATTGTTACAATATCCATCGCTATATCGCTATGCATGTTCGAGGGAGAATCTTTGTCCGTCCTCCTCCTCCTCCTCCTCCTCCTCCTCCTCCCCTCCTTTCTTTTCAATTTTCAAGAGACGCCTCCAGAGATGCCATTTCGTTATTTCCAAACGTGCGCTGAAATTAGAGCTTGGGTCGCATATTCTTTTTGGCAACGCAGGAGAAGCCTCCAGGATCAGACTCATCTCAGCAGAGAAGTCCAAGAAAAATTCCTCTTCCTTCGTGATCTCGTGTTTCTGTTTTCCTCGTGAACATATTTTGTTCTCGGATACGACGGCATACTCACGACAGTTCCACTAACGCGAGAACGCGTGGGAAACAGAAATGACGTAAATGAGATCATATTAGATCAATATACAACATTAAGTAAAGCACACTGCAAATCGTTAAGTTCTAGGAATAGAGTTTAATCCCCAGAATGGTTTCGAGACCTCACGTCTCTTCTCAAGTGGGGTTTCGAGCCCCGCTTTGGTAATCATACTCTATTCCTAGAGATCATTTGCAAGCAAGCTTGTGTTTGTTCCCAAGCAATTTTGGCATGTTCAGAGTGACTGGCCATGCAAGGGTGCTTTCGTCCATTTGTGATGCAGTAACGGTGGGGTGGGATAGGATCATATAGCCATTGCTTTATAATGTTTTTTTTTTTTTTTTTTTGTGGGTGGCCTGGGGTGGGGAAACCAAGTTTATCAACCCAGCTATATACAAAATGTTTCTTTGAGTGAATTTTTTTCTTTTTATTTAAATTTTGAGTAATTTATAATCTTGAAAGTGAAAATTTTGCTTCACTTTTTATTGCTCACCCACGTCATTTTTTACATTCAGATATTTATTATATATATATATATATATATATATATATATATATATATATATATATATATATATATATGTGTGTGTGTGTGTGTGTGTGTGTGTGTGTGTGTGTGCATATGTGTGTGTATATGTTTATAATTGTGTGTAGGTTGGTAATTTCGTTTATGTCTTGAATGTGTTCAATAAAAAGATTCAAGGTAAGTTTCCAAAAGTTGCCATCTTACATTACCACAACCAAAGATTATAAGGCCTCTGATCAACATAGTTTACTACTGAATTTTACAGTTTTGTTAAGACAGAAAACCTGTGTATGATGTGGAATTAACGGCGCTTTATGTATTCTCTCAGTCACGGGACCTCCACTTTCAGAGTGGCCTCCAAATCTGGACTTATTCTTTTTCGTTTCAAATATATTTAAACTTTAGAACTGATATACTACTTTTCTTAATAACATAAGAGTTTTATTATTTCTTTCGTTTTTCAGTGTGTCTACTTATCATATCCCTCTTAATACAAATGTTATTATCAATATTAATTTGTTACTTTTGGTTCACTGTCAATTACTATCGTTAAAACTAAAAACAAAATTCATCTCTCTCTCTCTCTCTCTCTCTCTCTCTCTCTCTCTCTCTCTCTCTCTCTCTCTCCATAACGTGTGTAGCATATTCAAGCATTCCGTCCCCAGGAAGAGGCATATACTATAAGGAAACTTGTAAATTTACGTAACATGTTTCAGCTCTGGGCAAACACCAAACTTTGACGATACACCGCCAAGTTTTCTTCTTCTCCTTTTTCTACTGGTTGAATTAGGTTTACCGGAGCTGCGTACACTTATGAAAGACTGTGTGTGTGTAGTCGTTTGAGGCCGGGCTTGTGCATACACAGCAGTCGGACAAAATATACGTTAGATGCCAGATTAAATGGGGTCTGCGAAGTTTTGGCGCGTCTGCGATAGCCTTTGAAACAGGCTAGAAAATAACTGCTTGCATTTTTGTAAGATCTCGTAGGATTTTTGGGAATTTTATACGCAAAGTTATATGTAATAATGGAAACACTGAGTAATTGTTTACAGGGTGCTAATATAGATTTTTGGGTATTTTATGCGCGAATGTATGTGTGATATTGGAAAGATTGAGTGAGCGTTTACAGGCACTTAAAAATGGATTTTTGGGGCATTTTATACGCAAAGTTACATCTTATAATGTACAGAGTGAGTGCGTGTCTACAGGGTGTTTATCATGGATATCTGGTCATTTGATACGCTGACTTATATATGAGAATAGGAAGACTGAGTGTGAATCTTGGGAATATAAGCCTCTCCACGCATAAGTGTTAGAATTGACAATCAGTAGAGGAATATAAGTCTACTGAGCCTATACTCAAAATAGGTGCTCATTACTTCAGAAAATCTGCTCCCAAAAAAATGTTAACGTTTATTTTTAGCTTATTAAGGGTATGCATCGTTTAGGAAGGTAGATACAAACTGACATTACTTCATTCGACATGCAAGTACAAATGCTGAGTGTATCGTGGACAAAAGTAAGTTGCTGTTTAAAACATCGTTACCAAAGTTGTGTATACTATAGTAGGATTGTGAAGTTGATTGAAATAGTCATGCCCAGGGATGAAAATCGTCATTTCAAGTGTTACTTGGCTCCTCCATCACAAATACATAAGCGTTTGAAGCAGGAACTTTATGAATGACTGGAATAGGTTTGATAAGTTCACAATCATTATTTAATCAAACTTTTCAGTCTGGGATAATGAGCATTGACAATGAGGTTGAGGTACTATGTATTTGTTTGAGAAAAACGTGACGCATGGAAATAAGTCTGCCATGACTATTCATACTCGTGTAGATATACATGTTGTTTGAAATTAATATATTTAACTGTATGTATTTCGTATATCTGTCTCTCTGTACATCTATCTATCTCTATCTATTTAATGTATATCTATGTATGTATGTATGTATGTATGTATGTATGTATGTATGTATGTATGTATGTATGTATATATGTATGTATATATATATATATATATATATATATATATATATATATATATTTATTTATAGTACACATATATATACACATTTATGTACTTATGTATATATATATACACACACACATATATATATATATAATATATATTCGTGTGTGTATATTTGCGTGTATATATCTGTGCGTTTTTGTGTGGACGTATAATGAAGTTGACAAGCAATGGCCTATTTTCTATAGTCGAAAAAGAATTACAAGAAAGTTTACCTTATTTGTACCCAGGACAGAAAAACTTTTTACCCTGACATGTCTTGGGATGGGGGAATAGGTATGCCAAAATATTATCCCTTTATTTTATATGACAGGAGGCTCCAGAAAGGGGGAAGACAAGAATCTTGGAAAATAACACCAAGGAAGAAAATACGTTGACCAAAATAAGTGACCACGTTTTTATACTAATTCTGGGTAATGACTGATTAGGCATAAAGTTACGTATGCAACAAAACACGTCTCTAGAGAAAATGAAGAGTATCACGACCTCCCGAACGCTCGGTCGAACATCGGAGCTTTTCACTCAGCTCTGTCGCCGGAACTAGTAGAGTAAGCATTCCCCGTGCACATGAGAGCAAGAGCTAAAATAACATATGTAAAACTACTAAGAACATACATAAAGTCTCCCAATCACTGAATGATTCCCTCAATCAGAATCTTTGTAAAAACAGCTCCTCCGGTCTATTGGAGTCTGGTTTAACCAGTCTGATAAAATCGTTCTAAAATGTGAAACTACTTGCTTTAGATCTGAGAGAAATAAAATAATCACTTTGGTTATTCTCTGAGGTCACGAGCCTTCCTGAGGATTTAACATCGAAAAGGTACCAAAATACCTTTCATGTAAAGCAAGTTCACCAGACATTTTTAGACTTTTTTTCTGGAAACGATAAAGGAGAGCGTCTAGAGACGGTAGATTAAAAAGTCCCTCTTCCCAAATCTGAATGTACGATGAAAGTTTAGTGTATTTTTTATTCCAGTTTACCCAGTTAATATCTTCTACAAAGGAAACTGAGGACATTAAACTTAGTTTCAATTTATATACATGGAAATGAGAACACTATTCCCATCTTTCTGTCTCTCATTTAAACTTGTTGTGTTAGTTCTGATTAAATCTGAGACAAGAAAACTTTGGTCGCAAGTTTGTGAAGTTCTAAGGGCTAAACATTCCGCTTGCAGTCTCGCTATAAATATATGTATTATGGCTATGATACAGAAATACAGGCAGGCGAATAGAGGTCCACAAAATAACAAATATTCATGTTCATTTCTGTGGCATCCTTTGTGTATTGTAATACCCTTTTTTTTTTACTTATTAGCACATGAAAAGTTCAGAATCCATAAACAAACTAATACGCCATTTTGTTGAAATGAGGTCCCGCTATTAATTGTATTAATGAACAGAACAACTGTGCAAGTGATAAAGTTTAATATATATATATATATATATATATATATATATATATATATATATATATATATATATATATATATATATATATATATATATATATATATATATATATATATATATATATATATATATCATATATATATCTTGCATGTCACAAATCTTGCATGCACGTGTGTGTGTGTGTGTGTGTGTGTGTGTTTGTAAACCCATCATTAAACCAACATATGCTTGTGAATGCCATTTGAGTTCATTGGGAAATTTATATATTTTTTTTTAAATCTTTTCCAAAACTAACAGAGCTGACCTCTCGGCGTTCCACAGCAGGAAACCACTTCTTCTTTCTTCTTCTCCTTCTGCTTCTTCTTCTTCTTCTTCTTCTTCTTCTTCTTCTTCTTCTTCTTCTTCTTCTTCTTCTTCTTCTTCTTCTCCAAAAGGGAATTGGTTATGATCTGCAAGTCCCGGGTGATATTCGGGCACGAAGATGAAGTTAAGACTATTGTAACTTTTCTCGGAACTGGTTTTAGGGGGAAAGTTTATGAACATTGGTATATACTTCCTCTCTCTCTCTCTCTCTCTCTCTCTCTCTCTCTCTCTCTCTCTCTCTCTCTCTCTCTCTCTCTCTGTCCGCTTTTTATGAGGTTTCTTGGTGTTGAGGACAGTTACAATTATGTAACTTCGTGAAATTAGAGTTCTAATATATGTTTCGCGGTCTCCATAAACTCTCGCTTAGTACCATTTTCTCACGTCTTTCGTGTCATGAAGACGATCATAAATAAGAAAACAATGCTTTTAGTTTTACAGAACTGCGTCCACATTTTTCAAGAAGAATGACGGAGGTAATGGCGTAGGGCTGATGGTGATATGGTTTTAATAATATCCTCCGGGAACGCTCATAATTGTGCCGTACTGTAAGAGAGGCGGCCTGACAAAATTAACACTTCACAATGTTGACAGAGATGACTCTTACGAACAACACCAACCCGACCACTTAACCAGGTTATTACCTTTTTATTTGGAAGGGGTTTTTTGGGGGTGGGATTTTATTCATTTCTTTTTTGTTGCTTTTATGAAACGATTATTTAATACCTGTAACAATACAAATTATTAAATAGTCTTGAAAGTAATGAAATACTTAATCCAAGAGATTTCAACTAAAACGTACATTAATATTTTACGTGATATGCATAAACGATGGTAGAAACTTCCGCAGAATCTTTAAAAGTTTTTATAAATCCAAAATTTCCTATTATTATCACTATAATGGATGTGCGCCCTTTAATATTAGATTTTGTCCGGCCACAGCTAATACTGATATGATGAGCATTTCTTTCAAAATTGTAATTAGAAGCTTCCTCCACTTAGGGCAGTATCCAGTGATCTGTGCAATTTAATATATTACTTAGATAAAGTTGTTTAAATAAAGGTTCACCATGGCTGTTCAGCACAAGAAAGGATAAATCTTTGTTATGGATATAGCCATACGCGTACGATTGTAATAAAGAAAAATTTTTGCTGAACTTGCTAAAGACCTCAGGAGGTCCCAGAAACAACGGGTGAATGTGATTCAGCTGTGTAGAAGAGTTAGTCAGCGAGAACTTATCGCTGGGGGTTAGGGACTTATCGTCTTTAAACTTAACCTTTCGAGAATAAAATCTAAAAGCATGGTCTTAAAACTCAAAGGAACACCTAAGTTGCATATATACTACAGTTAAGCTAAAACTTAATCGATAAAGGTACCTTCACACTCGCTTTCCAAAAGAGTTACGGTTATACCACACTTTGTTAAGTATGAAGTCTTATTCTTACACTGGACTTCTAAACAACAATGTTAATAGAATGAGAGATCGGACCTCAATGTTTTGTTCTTGTGAACTGCTTCATAGACCTTAATATTTAATTTGTATCAAGCTAACACTCCTTACTGTTCATTGTTAGCCTGACCTTGATTTAAGGAGCCACGAAAACCAGAGAGTTTTTGTTTTGTTTCATAAGAGAAAGAAATTATGATTCTTTAGCAACTAAGCTGTTGTCTGATAATTAGTAAGATTGCTGTTCAATATTTCAGAAAACATGCAATGTACATCCATCCCATAGTTTTTGTTTGTTTCACAAGAGAAAGAAATTACGATTCTTTAGCAACTAAAGCTGTCGTCTGCTAATAACGAATCGACTAGTAAGGTTGCTGTTCAATATTTCAGACGACATGCAATTTACACCCATCCCATAAAGTCATGGCTCATCGGAGTCTGAAAGAGTACCACAATCCTACAGCTCTTGTAAAAGTACACCTTGAACCGTTTACTGGCCCAGGCCTTACGTAAAACGGCTAAGTACTTATTAAATTGTTATGTGTTTATGAAAGTGCTGTAAGAAATTGTTGTGAAAATGCAAAGGGATTGTGAAAGTGTTCTCTCTAGATCTGAAAGTGCTAGATGCTGATGATTCACAGACGGGTTTGAGGTCCACTTTTCCTTGGTATGTTGCAGACCATTACCATCTATGTTGACAGTTAGATTATCGTTCTTATATCAAAGTGGCTGCCTTCCTTGGACACCTTGTCAGTTCTGTTTTGAACAATATCATCCGAAGTGATGAAATTGTTAATGGAATATTTCTTGTTATTTGAGTCATGATTTTAGGTCTCCCTTCAAGACCCTCTAAAATCATTTGATCTGCCCTAAAACACGTACAAAACTGGGCTCAGATTTAGAAGTTAAACTATTTTGCAGGCACAATTATGGATATAGTAAAAGAAGCAGACTTCTGATTTCCTAAACAGAGAAGGCAGGAAACGGTTTTTATGATGTATTTGGCAAAGCTGCTCGTAGTTGTTACTGGATCGTGGAATCTGGATCTTTCACATTCCTTATTCTTAGGAATGGCGTTCATTTGTCTCTAAAAAGCTATCTCTTATTTTTTCAGGATGTATTTGCAATTTGGTATGCGATTTTTTTGTTGATGTTACGGTGCATTGTTTTAAAGTCATTCGTTTTTCCGGATAAAATTCCTTTGGCAGATCGTTTCCCAAGACGGAAGTTTTATTCTACGCGGCATAAAACTTTATGACATAAAGTTTCTCCTTCCCAGTATGAGACATGTCGAATGGCAATGGCAGCTTGTAACCTTCTGATGTTTCCCCAGTAAAATTTATTCGAATATAAAGGAAATATAAATATTAAACGACACTATCAATATCAGCAGAGGCTCGAACGAGAAAACAAAGATAAGTGCCTCTGTTGTCAATTGATGGCTTGGCATCCCCGGCTGATGCTGTCTTGACACAAATCAATCATCGCTCTTATTATCCAAGTCCTTATCGTCATCGTCAGCAAAATACAGAAACGTCTTCAGAAATCAGACTGATAACAAAAATGATTGCTCTGTCACTTCTTGAAGTGGCTGCCGAATCCCACTACAAGTAGATTAGCGAAAATGCAGTAAATATCAAGTAGCAAAGCAAACGCAGGCCATCCTAGCACCAGCGTGCTTATCAGTTTCAGCAATAACAACAAGTAAACGAGTAAAAAGTGAGCCGAAGTTTCTTCGGCGCAATTGAGTGTTCTTTCCGGCGGAGGCCTCAGCCACGGTTCTGTAGCCCCCTGTGGTGTTGGTGCCTACAGCGCTGCCAGAAGTACGAGTATGGCTAACTTTAACCTTAAATAAAAATAAAAAAAAGGGCTGCAATTTGGTTTGTTTGATGATTGGAGGGTGGATGATCCTCAGTAGTTTTTGAGATCTGAGGGCGGACAGAAAAAGTGCGGACAGAAAAGTGCGGACAGAAAAAGAGCGGAAGGGCAGACAGTAGTTTTACAGGTAAAAATCGAGTTTTCGAGCTTTCTGTACAGCGTATAATGCTATATGAAACTCTCAGCCACGGCCCATGAAACTCTCAGCCGTGGCCCATGAAACTTTCACCCACGGCCCGGTGATGGCCTGTGTTGTTGGCACCTATAGTGTTGCCAGACGCACGATCATGATTAAATTTAACTTTAAATAAAATAAAAACTACTGAGGAGGCTATAGACGGCTGCAATTTGGTATGTTTGATGATTGGAGGGTGGATGATCAACATACCAATTTGCAGCCCTCTAGCCCCAGCAGTTTTTAAGATCTGAGGGCGGACAGAAAAAGTGCGGACGGACAGACAAATAGCAATCTTAGTAGTTTTCTTTTACAGAAAGCTAATAAAAAGAAGTGATATGAAATAATAGGAAATCTGCAAACTCGTCAAAAGAACAACGTCCCCGGTGATCGAAACAAACAAAAAATAAATTAAATAAATAAAAGATAAACAAAGACTTCAGTAAGGTCAAGCTAAAATTAACAAAAGATGAAGTATTACAAATGTTCGTTTATAAAGGACTGATAGTTAACTGAAGAGCACAAATCACTATTTGAAATACAAATAAAGAAACTTTTAACGAAGAAGTGATATTAGCAGGCGCTTAAAACTGGCAAGAACTGGAGCATTTCATTGTATGTTATTACACTGATTCATTGTATGTCATTATACCGATAAGCATAACATAAGCATGGCTGGATGAATTAGTAATTATATGAATGAAATAAAGATAAAGAAAGGTTTAATGTTATGACAGGACCTTGAAATGTTAAAAGCTTTAAGAAAATGGCTAGAGATTGATTGAATTCTGTAGAATGACGTTATGACAATGGTCATCGAGAGAGAGAGAGAGAGAGAGAGAGAGAGAGAGAGAGAGAGAGAGAGAGAAAAAAGTTCATCATCAACTGAAAGAACAGGGCACAGCAAAAGAGGAAGAACAAAAAAATTCACTGCGTGAGATATGGCCCAAAAACCTCCATTGCCATTAAAAACCAATTCTGTTCCCTCTGCTCCTGGGCGTTCCTGTTGCCAGATGACGAATTACAACGGGTCCCGCGAGAAAGCTCGTTTACCGTAAATCTTTCCCAGGTAATGCCCCTGTAGCGCTGGTACATCCATAAAGCGTACATTATTCTCAGCCCGGGGTCGATTCTACTAAGCGTTGGGTCAGTTTCATCAAAAATGGTTCGTCGGCCTCTCTCTCTCTCTCTCTCTCTCTCTCTCTCTCTCTCTCTCTCTCTCTCTCTCTCTCTCTCTCTCTCTCTCTCTCTCTCTCTCTCTCATTTACGTGTGTGTGGGAAGAAGACACCTTGGTCTCTGTACTTGACCAGTTGACAAGGATGTCTGGGAATCTGTGACTCCTTGTGTAAGCCAATCATTTTTTCTGTATGACAGATCTTCCATCCTTCTGTCTGAGAGAGATTCATGTTAGTGAGGGATATCGGTAAATGTATCTATAGATTTCTGCTATTTAAGGAACAGAACCGCCCACACAAGTCGGAGAATATAGTAAAGGTAACAATTGCAGAAAGCTCCAACGCAGCTTCTACGGGTTCTGAAGCGAGTTAAGGCTTCACAGGATAAAGAAGTATTTGATGGAATATACTGAGGGAATATAGTTCTAGTATTCACATTTCTGTTCAAGAATACGTGACCAATGAATATTCCAGAGGAAAAGAAGCTGGACAAATGAATTGTGTAATTCTGTCATCAGTGCTGCACGAAACTGAAAGAGCACCAATAGAGAGTATGACTTTGGTTCTACTACTCAACTCTATTCAAAAATACGTGACCAATGAATACTTCTGAAGGAAAAGAAGCTGGACAAATGCAATTTGTAATTCTGTCATCAATTCTGCAAGAAGCTGAAAGGACACCACTAAGGTATGCAAATTGTCAGACGCCTCAAATAACTTCATGTCCAGCGGGAAAAGGACATCTGACATTTTAGCATCTCGATGAACTATGGGATAATAGGAGACCTCAGTCGTACTGATGTTAGGATCATCACTCTTGCACGTGTCAGGCAAAATTAATGGTACGCTCAAGTTTTACCTAAGAGTTGGCAGGGGAAACAGCTTCATTTGGATATTGTAATTCTAAAGTAGTTATGCAGCTCTGTCACCCACAGCTTGGTCATTCTGAGAGAAGAGTGGCAAAAATAGTATGAAATCATTGTTGTAAGCGATAGGTGGAAGCACAAGTCCACGTTTAAGACGACTATTCATTCCAAAGGCTCAGAGAGAAAGTCACCCGCGATCGCTGAAGTGCTAAGGTCTTGACAAAAAGCGCAATGATTTAGAAAGAATAACATCTTCCACGGACTTCAGAATATTAAACGAAATACTGTACGAGCATCCTGCCAGCCGCTGACGAAGGGACGATATGTCTCTAATTTTTCTCATATAAACCAACAAAGTTTAGTCTTTGCACTTTCTGAGCAAGATCTTAGCTTGCAAATCTTCGTCAATAAGATGTAAAGTTGAAGGATGACAGCATTTCCACCATATTGATTATTTTCCTTGGCAAACGATAAGTCTTACAATCTACTTTTTCTTAAGACTTCTTCTTTCATTTTTTTTTTAATATAAAATGTATGTGTGATAGATTTCTGCACAGCAAATCTACATAAACATTTACAATTATGCACGTTGGCATGCATTTACATATATATACTTATATATATATATATATATATATATATATATATATATATATATATATATATATATATATATATATATATATATATATATATATATATATATATATATATATTATATATATACATACATACATTATATGCGTGTGTGGTGTGTGTAAAATTTATAATACTACTGAGAAGTCACATCTAAAAGAGCTAATAGTTAGAAAAGGATATAATTTATGACGATGTTCATGCATATATTCCTTTGTCTGAAAATTCTCATCGTGTAAAATAAACAATAAAATACACTATTGTAGTAAATAACATAACAATATATGCTGCGAAATACCAACCAAAAATTGAAGACGTTGCTGTACATTTGGATATATATAGGTGTTTATGACAGTTATTACTTAGATGTTGATTGCAGGTACAGCGCTTGGAGATTACGTAGTAAATCCAATACAATTGATCACTGTATAAGACTTTCTGGGTAACAGGAGTAGTAGCTTCTGAATCTATAATTTACGTTAAAAAGACAAATTCCAATATCAATTTCGTCTCTGAAAATTTTGCAGCTATAATTTCAAGTCAATATTATGTTAAATCTGAAAAAAATGTAATACATTGGGTACGTTTGTTATTAGTAAAAATAAATAGCTTTAGCAGTGAATATAATGAATTATAATACGTGTCCCATTTACTTTATAATCAATAGCCTTTTTTTATATTTCTCCATATAATTACTGTCATTACAATTATTTTGAATTCTATTTTTTCTACTTCTTCAGCAACTGCGTGGATACTGCTGATAATTATTTTTATCATATTACCTTATGTATCTAGATTGTGTATTGTACTTGTATATTCCATGTATATGGCCCTGAGCGGCAATAAAGATTATTATTATTATTATTATTATTATTATTATTATTAAACTGAATGGCCGAGCTTATCAGATCAGCTGAGGCTTCCCGCTCTTCCATTTGTTCCGGAACATGCAAGTAATATTCAGCATTAAGAAAAACGTCAGTGGTAACCCTACAGTTCCAAAGAACAGTAAATAAATACTCAGTGAAGGGTTTCAAGCGTCAGTTTTTAGCATATATCATCAAATGTCAGGTAATCCTTGGATACTGTGGTTGGCTCCTTCTTTATGGCTTCTTAAACAACGAAACATTTTCTCCAGCGTGGGTTATGGGAGTAAGGATTCTACTTCCAGTAATTTTATCAGCTCTGGTGCGTTATTTGTATTTTTCGAAGCCATAGAAGTTCACTTTGAGTTACTGCTGTTGAAGAGAGAGAGAGAGAGAGAGAGAGAGAGAGAGAGAGAGAGAGAGAGAGAGAGAGAGAGAGAGAGAGAGAGAGAGAGAGAGAGAGAGAGAGAGAGCGTACGTTATTAAGATACTTCTTTTGAAGAGAGAGAGAGAGAGAGAGAGAGAGAGAGAGAGAGAGAGAGGGCGTACGTTATTAAGATAGAGAGAGAGAGAGAGAGAGAGAGAGAGAGAGACGTTATTAAGAGAGAGAGAGAGAGAGAGAGAGAGACAGAGAGAGAGAGAGAGAGAGAGAGAGAGAGAGAGAGAGAGAGAGCGCACATTATGAAGAGCAAGAGAGGCCGTTCCATTTTGAGAAAGGAAGGAGGAGTAGTCTTTTCTTTTAGAGAGAGAGAGAGAGAGAGAGAGAGAGAGAGAGAGCCGGTGTGTGGGACGGAGGGAATAGCTGGAAGAAATGAGCTGGGGTGAGGGTAAATCTTATATGGTAGAAGTGCCCGGGGAGAGAGAGAAAAAACTCACCACCCAACTCAAGAGAATATGAGTCTTTTTGGCATTGGCATTAAAGGGTTGGATGAAAAGACTGGGGCTGCTTTTGGCTGGTCTCTAAAGGGGTTCTAAGAACAGTCTTCAATTTATTTCTGCTGTTTAAAAACAACGATTTTAAAGCTGTCATATACTTGTTTTCCTAGGCACTTGAATATTTTCAAATAAAATTAAGGACAGCTGATTATTTAATAAGGGGCGAGATATAGTTGACGACGGGCCTGGTTTTTTGAAGTTGCAAGTTGCTATTGAACCTCAAGCAGTTGATAGGAACCAAAATAGAACAGTTTGTCCAGGAAAATTAATCTCTGGGTAAATGAATATAGCAGTATGTGTTTCTTTGATTTAGGCTAGGAAATTTCTTGTTTAATTGATTATATATGAATAAATTTTACCCAAACAGAGGACTTCATTATTAACCTGTCTCTTTTCTTACAGAATGTGACTGGCCTCTAGATATTAAATCTCTGCAAAGGCACCAAGAATATAATCCTGTATTTATGAAACGTGGCGAGGAACTCAGAGGGAGGGCAGGCAAATTGTTCTCCATGGGGATCCAACAACGAAGGTACATACACAGTCTCGCTAACGCTTCTTCTTACAAGTTCCAATTGGAAAATCATATCTTGGAAATTTCGAACATTAACTGTTAAAATTACTTATTTTCACTCACTCCATTAATCATAAATATTTTGAAATAATCAACTACAAGCATTTTTTCAATTACAGGTTCCCTGAATTTATGTTTTGGCTAATTTTTTGCTTTGGATGAAGTTTTGTGCAATCTTTTATATAACTTCTGTATGAAGGGATGAGATGCACCATGTTTGTTTTAGATTGACAAAATTAACCACTGAAATCCATTGATCATGCAATAGAAAATTCTAATTCTAGATCAAGCAGCTGAGCTTATAAGGTCAAGGTCACCGCCCAGTTCCCATAGACAACCACATCAAATGATACACGACATCTCTGTGACGGACATCTAGTGTATCTTGACAGGTAATTAGTGCATTCTATGCTATTCTTATGATTATTTGAGGCTTTGAGTGTTTATGTCATATTTGTTCTCAAATCAATGTACTCTGTCGTTCTATCGTTGGGAAATCCGCCCATATTTGTCTATTTATGCTGACTTTTCTCAGCAGTTTTTGAAATTCATTTATGTGCTTATCCTCAAAGCACTTTCACAAAAAGCACTAAGGTCAGGTAAAGCAATAACTCATTCAGAAATATCGTCGACAGAATCTGCAACTGACCACTCTTGACATGTGTTATGTGAGTGTCCAGAGTTTGACCAACAACGACTGTCAACTTTTGGAAATAAATCAGTGAAAGAAATTTTGTCAGAATCTTTTGCATCTTCAGTCGTTCCGATTTTGTTGTGCATGGGGAACTGCGGTTTAATTAATAAAATATAAAAATAAGTCGCTGCTGCCTGCGTGTAAGGAAATCTTGAAGTAATCCTGAAATATATCCACCCACTCCAAGATCCTGAAGTTTATAAATGAGTGCCTTGTGATTTTTAAATCGAAAGCAGCACTAAAATCTATTTGAAATACTCTGTACTCAAAACCCTTATCAAGGTTTTATTGCAAATGGAATGTCAAGTCTAACAGAGTATCGCAGGTACCTGACTGCTTCCTGTATGCATATGGACTATCAGCTAACAATCCTTTAGATTCCACATACTTATACAGTGACTTAAAAGTAAGTTTTTCTGCAACCTTGGAAAGCACAGGGAAAAACTGCAACCTTGGAAAGCACAGGGAGGATAGAAATTGGCCGGTAGGTACTGCAGTCTACGGATATACCATTCTTTGGAACAGGCACCGTATTACTATCAAAAAGTGCTATTAACTAAAGAAAATATGGAGAGAGGTTTAAGTAGGGAAGGAGTCACGATCAAGTGTCCTTTATGCGGAAATTGTGTAAAAGTTTGAAATTACAGTTGATGCAGATAAAAGATGAAAAGGTTTTTATTGTGTATGGTACTATTGATGATAAAGACTCTTGATTTCTTATGAGGAACATGAAGTTGTAGTATTAATATGCGAACAGAAGAGCAACTGGTTTGCCGAAAGGATCATCTAAATCAAGAATGCTTTAACAATTTACATAATCAGATTCGTATAACACCACAAGAGGCAGCAAATGGAGTGTCAATGAGTGTTGTCTTCAGACTGTACAATGCATCCTTGACTGATGATAGTATATAGAAGTTAATGAAACCAGTGAAAGTCTAAAAATATTCTTTGAGGAAAGAGATGAGTACTAATTTCCACTACAGAAAGGCCTATAAGAATTGACGAATGGGTGATGGAAGCTGTGAATTCGGTTAAGAGGTCAAGAATAAAGGTTACATGAAAGTCAGAACAGAATGGTTAGGGGTGGGTTGGGAAGGAGCAAAATAGAAACAAAAAGTTTGGGAAGGAGCCTGAAGGGGGGTTTGTAAATTTTGTGCAACATGAACGTAGAGGACAGCGTTGACCGAAATGCAAATCGCGGAAAGACGAAGGTTAGAAATCCCTCGAAAGATCACCGTACAATTATGCAGATTAGGTTACGTCTTCAGAAACTAAGTAAAGGCCAGTCACTTCAGAATCGCCTTTTTATCAAGTTAACGATCTTGCTCATGCTTTTATTGGCCTTGAACTTCTGCAGAGAGAGAGAGAGAGAGAGAGAGAGAGAGGAGAAAGGGAAGAAGCAATATAAAAAAGATTAAATTACTTGGAAGCATAATTAGATGTTAGCGCTGTTGATACGGACGGATGGAAATTCATATTCCTGATTAAGGATTGCATTCTCCTATTTAATATTCTGCAGTTCCTATATAATCATAAGTTGGCAATAAAATCTAGAGTTCATCACAGCCAACGCCTTTTGTATAAAGAACTTTATTCAGTTTCATTACAAGCCCTTTAAAATGAGCTAAAGAAATGATAACCTGGATTCCACTCGAGAGAAAATAAACAAATTTGATCGTGCAATTTTAATATGACATAGTCTACAAAGTTCACAACAGATCTCTAATTACAAAATATACAGTTAAACTGTTATGAAAAAATGATATTAAACCATGAATATTTTCCATCCTAAAAATCTTGAGAAAAATAAAGAGCATAAGAAGGAGTCTTTAAGGTCAAAGATAATGAAGAGTAATAGCCATCATAACAGCAGAACGGAAGGAGAGGAAAGGACTTGGAAAACGACCCTCACAACATTTAATCCGGCGGAGATGCATGAAAGCATGTAGGCTTGAAATGGATTACACGCCATCAAGAAATTCCTACCCGTGCAAAGGACAAAAGGCATGGAAAGAATATCCGTTACGAATGTCAATTTCCCCACACTCGCCACTACAGTGTCTGCCCGCGGTGGATATCTGGCGCCATAAGTGAGGGGAGAGAGAGAGAGAGAGAGAGAGAGAGAGAGAGAGAGAGGCCCCTTTGCCTTTCAGCTACATGGGTGCCTTTCCCACTTACGTGGGCAGTAGGATATTTCACGACACGCCCAGTAACCACTTCCTCATTCATTCTCTCTCTCTCTCTCTCTCTCTCTCTCTCTCTCTCTCTCTCTCTCTCTTGGCTCCCCTGCCTGTCTATATCTGGTTCACATTCATTTCAAGATATGTGGATTAAACACCATACATGCACCATACATGCATTGAATTGGTTGTGTTGTTGAAACACGATACACACTAAATAAAAGGTCATCTGCTTAGGTCACACCACAGCCTAAGTAGCCCACCCACAAAATGTCTTTTATATAAGATAGTAAAACCAAAAAAAGTAATTCAGTAACCACTCGAAAATGCCATACCCTGGCAAAACAGCCCACGTGACCAAATTGTAAAAGAAAAAGAAACCAAACAATTTTTCACCAGAAACTGACCCCATGGGAATTGGAGGGAAAAAAAAAAAACTCGGGCGATACAGGGATCATCAAGCAATGTGTTGATGCCACTGAGGCAGTTGTCTTCAGTGAATATATATATATATATATATATATATATATATATATATATATATATATATATATATATATATATATATATATATATATATATATATATATATATAGATACAAACAGGCATGGTCCTTTATATTCATACACTACACACACACACACACACGTGTATATATATATACAGCATATGTATATGTATATATATATATATATATATATATATATATATATATATATATATATATATATTTCTGACTCACATCAGGATCGAACCCAGGTCTTCCAGTTGAAAGGCAAGGGCGCTGCCCACTAGGCCATACAGGTCATACGAGTCAGAAATTTATTTCTGTTCCACACGTGATTGTGTGTTGATTATTTCTCTCTCTCTCTCTCTCTCTCTCTCTCTCTCTCTCTCTCTCTCTCTATATATATATATATATATATATATATATATATATATATATATATATATATATATATATATATATATATATATATATATATATACAAGGGCATGGTGCGCCAAGAGCAGAGTTTTAGCCAACATAAAAGGCAGCCTGAACAAATGACTTCCTGAGACTGAAAGAAAAATAAGTAAAGGGGTAAAAAACTATTGCCATTACAATCATGGGAATTAAAAACATCAGATTCACCAATGCAGGATAAAACAGTCTGCTGGAACAGACATAATAAAAGAAATATTACAAATTACCCTAGACTGGTTGATGAGAGCCTGCTCTTTACCGTCGCCGTACAGTCTAGGGAGAAAGGGGAAAGGCTACTTATATTGTGAACTACTGATCCAAATTTTCATCAGGGAGAAGCGAATTGACAGTGGCAAGGATGGGAATCGACAGCTGGTTTTGTAATGTTTTACCTTGGCGTTGCATGACGAGGGGGAATTCCTGGAATGGTCAGAGGTCAAGGTAAATGATTCCATGCAGAGATCTGGTAAATAAGGTGATTCTGGTTTATTCTGTGGGCATTCTATAGTGAATGAAAGGAGATAAGACGGGACGATGTAATCATGATGTCTTTGGTGACGAGAGAGAGAGAGAGAGAGAGAGAGAGAGAGAGAGAGAGAGAGAGAGAGAGAGAGAGAGAGAGAGAGAGAGAGAATGCTGACACCCTTTTGGCGCTGCAGAAAAGCCGAAAGAATAGTTGGCTAAAAAATGGAATAGAACCTGAAACAAAGAATGTGCTAAATTGTTTGTATGATGGTGTAATAAAAGAGAGATATCTTGTGCACTAGGAAGACAAAGATCAATCAGGTCACTGGTGGGGATGATGTGGAAGACTTGTGTTGCTGGGAAATTTCATTTATTTCTTTTTGTAGCATATTCGAGTGTGCCTCATTGTATCTTCAGTGGTTAGTTGAACGGACAAGACAGTAAACTAATTTATAGGTCTTTTGATTCAAATCCCCCCAGGCTTCATGGAGAAAACGTATTTTTTAATAAATATTACCCAAATGTATATTTTTGCCACAAAAATCACTTGTTTCTTATGTGACAGGATCAGCCTTTTCTCTCTCTCTCTCTCTCTCTCTCTCTCTCTCTCTCTCTTTATATATATATATATATATATATATATATATATATATATATATATATATATATATATATATACAAACATACATGCATATATATGTATGTATATAGATATATATATATATATATATATGTATACATATATATATATATATGCATATATATATATATATATATATATATATATATATATATATATATATATATATATATATATATATATATATATAATCCGTGTACTGTAAACCGTATGCCTCGCCGCCGTTTCCCTACCCAACCTTTTTCTGCCTGCGTTTCTCTCTCTCTCTCTCTCTCCTCTCCTCCTCTCATCTGTGCCCTGATTCCACTTTATCAACCCTCATCCTATACCCCATCTTTCTAAATGAGTGCGTTTTGTTGTCGTCCTCGGCGTATGTAATTTGATTAGGCAACTGATGTTGGCACAACCGAAAGCTTGCTAAAGCCCATTTCCTCTGGCTCTGGGTTTTGTTGTCGTCGTTGTTTGCCGTCGTTGTTCTGCTTTAAGCAGCGTGCATCGAGTTGTTTTCGCGGCGGATAATAGATATAACATCATTGTTTTCTTGTTATCGCCTTTGTTGTTCCTCTAGTTGATCATTTTTACGGAAAATCTATTTCCCCTTTTCGCCCTTACCGTCAGAATAATTGTTGGTTTTGTTTTGTTGTTTTTCCTGTTGTTTGTCTTGGGTGTCCTTGATAGTGTTGTCGGTTTATTTCATTGTCGTCAACCTGTGGGAATCTTTTTTTTTTTTTTTTTTTTGCAGCTGCTCTCGGAGACATTTTGATTTTCCTCTTGAAGCCAATTTCCTCGTTCTATTGCTTTTTCATTTTATAATTTTTTTCCCTTAAAATTACTGTAGTTCCTCCTCTAGGTTCCGTTGTATTCGTCTTTAGGTGATCAAATTTTTATAGATTCAAATATAGTCGGGAGACTGGTTTTGCCCTCGCAAATGGAAGTTCATTGTTTTCAAGACAAAACATTGATCAGGAATCCACTTGGATGGTCGTTTCACGAAAAGATGGTAGCAGAGATGTGATGACCAAAGGCTGGAAAATTAGCTGTGATTGCAAAGACTGAGGTGGTTTGCACATGTGATGAAAAAGGGAGTGGAATTATCAGCTAGCATGGTGGTATGGTTGAACATGGCACCGGCTAGTGGGAAGTCCCAAAATATCATGAAGACAGGGCAAAAAATGCACAAAATTTTGGAAAGAGTAAAGAAAAATAAGCATCAGACATTAATAAGAGTGCCACTTGCCATGGCATATTTCTTTGGGTTTAGATGTTATGTGAGCAAGCGGGAACCTGAAATTTTTAAGCCTTCAGAGAGCTATTTACAATAACAAAGATTTTATGGGTCCTTAGTAAAATGAAGACGAATTCGTACATGAAATGCCTCTCCATAAATATTAAGAGATCATTGCTTCTAGGCAATTTGGAATAAATAAGCCATTAGCTTACAGGTATTTGTGCAGTAAACAAATCATTAAATAAAGAAAACAGCCAAAGTTCTGGAACCCAGTAAGAATCTCTTGTTGCACAAATCACAAAGTTACGCAAAACACAGCTTATACCCGACTCCAGGATGAGGAACTTTGCTTTAAACCTTGCGAATGGTTAAATTCTCAGTTGAGTTCTGCGTAAGTGAACCAGTGGAATATAATCCTTAATTCATTCCACTTTAACGAATCTTACGTTGCAAAACGTAAACCAACTCTCGGGGACCTCAAAAAATTCGGTTACCCTGAAAGTGAAACACAAATGGAGAACCGTAGTGGGAAGTAAATTTTGATTATGTCTCACTCTTCTCTTCAAAACGAGTAATAAGCACAGAAATAGCATAAAGCACATTAGGAAGAACACAAGTGGGAAGCAAATATCAACTCTGTCTTACTCTTCTGCTTATAATCAACCTTTAAAATTATAATCCTCTATAGAACACCCTTCCAGGAAGGCAACAGTGATAAGAAATATGAATGGATTATTGAGCAGGGGAGAAGCTCACAGCCCGTCACTTGGCAAAAAGCCAAGTTCATCCAATATACTTGGACAGTTTATTTCTTTCCACCCATTTCCATTTTAACACGCAGCAAACGCTAAAACCTGCATATTCACCTTAGTAATGACGATAACTTTAATTGGGCACACTTGGCCTTTCCTTCCTTGAAGAGCTGAATGCTCAACGAACTTATTTTGTCCATGCCTCTTCGACGGGAGGTCTTCACACAGTCCTTCTTATATACATTTTTTCCCCTTGGGACACCACCTTGCCACCTCGCTTCCGACGGGATTTTCCTCCGACGATGGCCTCCCTCTGACTGTTGGTTTGTCCCTACGAAATGCTGCCAGGTCGAACTGCACCCTTTCCGGAAATTTCGATCTTCCACTGAAACTGGGTGGTGTCAGTCCTTGGTGCCTTTCCAGCCCTCAATGAATCAGTCAAGTTTCCTTCCGTGTTCCCTACCAGTTTCTGACTCGATCTGAATAGCAGAGTTTATCAACGACAAGGTTTCATTGTATTAGTCTTAAGCCAAAGACATAATATCAATGCAACAGGTCAAAGCACCCTCATTTCAGAATGTTTATTATAATGCCCAGATTCACTTTCCTCTGTATTCTAAATAGTGTGCTGATTCATCTGTCATCTTTCGCCTGGACTGTTGGGCTGGTCTTACTGGTAATCTCCACTGGAATGTCCATTCCTCTAGGTTTCAAGGACTCTTGGCCAGAAATTGGGTGCTCAAAGTCTTAGAATAGCCGAATAACCTAATGGAAGCAAGGATGGGGACAAGAAAAGCTTGAGCAATAAGTTGCAGACTTTAGAAAGTGCATTAAGCGTTATTTTGCAGTGTAGTAACACACCAAATTTAATATGGAAGCGAAAGAGAGGCTAACCTCTCTTTTTATATTTTTATAATTAAGAAAAAAGAGGACAAGATGTTTTGCAAAGGGAAGTTTGCAACGAACTCAAATTATATGTTGCCCGGTAAAATCCAGTAAAAGTCAACTTGGCAGTTCCATGGGTATATACATTATACATACAGTACATACATACATGCATACATACATACATACATACATATATATATATATATATATATATATATATATATATATATATATATATATAATGCATAAGTGTACAGCTAAAAATTTAACTAAATTTTTATATGTAAAAAATACATACAAAATCGAGAGAGAGAGAGAGAGAGAGAGAGAGAGAGAGAGAGAGAGAGAGAGAGAGAGAGAGAGAGAGAGAGAGAGAGCCGTTTGCGTCAATACAGGTAAAGGTGAGGCAAATAAGGACTAGAAAAAGACAGGGTAAGCATTTAGTTTGCAAAATAAAACCATTTGCTTTGACGAATAAGGCCATTTTCCGGATAAATTCCTTTATACCATTAATATCTAAGGCCATTTTCCGGATAAATTCCCTGTACCATTAATATCTAAGGCCATTTTCCGGATAAATATACCATTCATATCTAAGGCCCGGATAAAATTACCATTAATATCTAAGGCCATTTTCTGGATAAATTCCCCTGCACCATTAATATCTAAGGCCATTTTCCGGATAAATTCCCCTATACCATTCATATCTAAGGCCAATTTCCGGATAAATTCCCCTATCCCATTAATATCTAAGGCCATTTTCTGGATAAATTCCCCTGTACCATTAATACCTAAGGCCATTTTCCGGATAAATTCCCCTATACCATTCATATCTAAGGCCAATTTCCGGATAAAATCCCCTATACCATTAATATCTAAGGCCATTTTCCGGATAAATTCCCGTGTACCATTAATAAATAAGGCCATTTTCTGGATAAATTCCCATCTACCATTAATATCTAAGGCCAATTTCCGGATAAATTCCCCTATCCCATTAATATCTAAGGCCATTTTCTGGATAAATTCCCCTGTACCATTAATATCTAAGGCCATTTTCCGGATAAATTCCCCTACACCATCAACATCTATCTGTACATACCCTGAACTTTATCCGTCCACACCGCCAAGAAACGCCTTTAGTCAATGAAACTGAGCCTGACCTCTGGAATTTAGGCGAATGTCGATAGAGAAACACCTCTCTCCTCCCCAGCGTGCTTGAGGGCAAATAAACACGCAATCACAATGATTACCTTCCCGAAGGATCCTGTTTCATTCCGCTCAAAAATAGAGAAGGAAAAGCCCTCGACGAAAGATGGGGCGACATGAGGAACGAAACGGCATTGCTCACTCACTCGCTTTATTGTCTGTTTCTCGCGCGTTCTCGTGTGTCTCTCTCTTCATTTGCTTATTTCCTTTCTCTTCTTCGATGCGTTTACGAGTGAGTGGACGTTACCATGTTTCTCTCCCTCGCCTCTTTTGCTTTCTTTGTTTCTTTCTCTCTTCTCTCTCTCTCTCTCTCTCTCTCTCTCTCTTTACAACGGCTACGTGTTGGACATATTGCAAGTTCCCTGAATTTTGTTATTACTTTTTATTGCTCATCACAATTCAGTAAGGAAAGAGAGAGAGAGAGAGAAGAATATTACGGTAACTGGGTTTGCAAGAGCAAACTAAGTGAAGGAGCACAAGGAAATAATAACAGGGTCAAGAATATATATAAATATCTTTTTTCGTTGCGCCATTTCTGCTAGTGCCTTTCAAGGACATATATTCTGCCTACACGACGATATTGCTAACCTCCATAAAATATTCCTTCACTACATCCGCGACCCCTCAGGAATATATTCCCTTATCCATACAACTGCTTTTACTATTAGTCTAAAAACAAAAAGAAAAATACATCCTTACCCATATCACCACAGCTGCTACCTTTCAGGAACATAGCGCCAATACAACGACCGTTACTCCTACATTACTACTTCTACCGATACTACATTTTCTGGCGGTTCTTCTACTGTTACTTGTGCCCTTTTGAAACAATGGCACCAGCCCTCAGAGACCCGTGAAGCGTGATCAGAGACAGTTCCCCGGGGAATTTTGCCACTCGTATCTCAGGTGCAAAGCTCTGAAATATAAGGGCAACAGACAACCCACTACGATTGCCTCAATTTTTCTCTCTCTCGTTTCCCCCTGTTATTTGTTATACACCCTTCGCTTCCGGTGTTCCTGTTCCCTCCCTGCTGCCGTTCTTTGTTACGCCGTTCCCTTCCTTGGTTTAAGTCTACGTCGCCTGGGTCTACGTTGGTTCGTTCTTGGTTTTCATTCAGTGCCTTTCTCTCTCTCTCTCTCTCTCTCTCTCTCTCTCTCTCTCTCTCTCTCTCTCTCTCTCTCTCTCTTACCTTGGCGAGGAAGCTTTTCTCTTTTGGTTTGCTTCAAATTTAAGAGGAAATGAGCTTGTTCTGGAGAAAAAAGTCCCCTGTGGCTCGACGACAGCGCATACAACTCTAATGTTAAAGGAATCTATTGTGGTCCCAGTGCGAACGAGGTCTTAATGTTTGGGAGATTGTCATGGCTGGCTCTTCAGTAGTAAATTTTTCTGTGAAGATCTTGAAGTCTATTTTAGAAGGAACAACATCCCACCCCAAAAAAAATATCGAATAATATATCCGTATTATAATATTAAATAAAATCTTAAAATATATAATTTCCGCTGAGACTCAAATCCATTTCCATCTCGAAATCGATCTCACTCTTCCTTGAGCAGTAGTCCATCGCCAGAGAATTTTAATGACATACATCAACAACTTTCTGACATTAGATTGACTACCAAACAAACAGATAAATTTGAATACATAACCTCCATCCAACTAATCCTTCATACCTCGCCTCAGGCACACGTTTACACCCAACTTATACCTCTGATAGCATATTGCTGAACAGCTACATACTTCTCGAGATCTTTTAATTGCTCCTATAAAAGTACCTACTAAAGCACAGCCTCCACCACTCGCCACTTTGTATCAGTTCTGTCATAATTGTTTCACTAAACTTTAAATAAATCAAGCAGCCAAAACAACTGTCTCATAAGAAAACAACTGTCTCATAAGAAACACATGATCCACGCACCACCTCTCTTATCTGAGCTCATGATACTCTGCCTCTGTTGATTCAGTTGTCACCAGGCACACTTTCTCAGTCGAATTATACCCAAGCATCTTACAAAGCAAACAAATTAGTATTGTGTTCTGTTAAGTCTGATCATTTTCTCTATATTTTTCTTCGAGCCAACGGACAGCCCTCACGCCTTCCTTCTATTCCTTTAAAATCGTTTCCTCACTGGCACATTTTTTTTTATGATTTGGCCACTCAGTTACAGGCTTTAATACGTCATTCCATTTCTCACCAAATCTATATCTTTAATTCTTGCTCACTTGTTATTCCCCTCCTTTTGCTGGATTTTTCTTCCATGCTGTTAAATGAAATTTTAAATGCAATTGAAATACATTCTCTTCACGGTTTGCCACCTGCCTCTCCATTTAAAACTAACATACATTCAACTTTCAATGCAAGTAAGAAATGATAAACTTAAAGCCACACTGCTCACAATTACATTCAACAACTTACTCTTCCCTCCGTTGTGCGCGAATTAATATCTAATAAGCTGTTTATTTCATCTTTTACTCTAAGTCTTACAAGAACCTCTCTCGTCTCACGAACACCAGGTGATCCTAACCAACCAGCTAATGCAATCTCTGTCCCCTTACCACTCCCTGCAGTTAAACCATTCTCTTCTTTACCAAAACAGGCAAGTGAGAAACTTGGATTCTACAAGAAGTTGCCTTTTTATTTATCACTCCTTTCCATTCTCAAGCCAACCCACATTTACTATCATTAATTTACCTGCTACTAACTTGAATTCCCAACGCATGCTCTGAGGGGTTCAAGCGTCTGAGCCCTGACAGAATCTCTACAGCCTTCAGGACACAAAAAGTTCATTCTTTCTTTACCGCCAAATGAAATGCAACCGCTCTTTGTACTTTGCCTACATTTTAGCTTTGCCACAACGTCTAGCTTGTATCCATTCAGACATTTATTGTCCCGTATACATTATCAGTAGCACATTCATGCACATTCAGAACGTTAACTGTTCTCTGTGTTTTGGCAAAAACGGAAAACATTATGACGATACGAAAACCAAATCTTTGGTCATTCGGTAAGATTTACTCCACCTGAAGACGAGAGGAATCTTTAGTTTTAATTCCCATTACCCAGAAGGGAAAGAAAAATGACAACTTTTGACCAGAATGAATAGTTTCTTCTTAAACTCGTTTAGTTTTGTCTAATTATTAGGCTAGAATGACAGAAATTATGTAAAAACATATAGATCTAGGTTTGAAGTATTAAATATAGGTTGTAAATGAAATATGAAATTGTAGAAGTTTGCAAGGATTGTATGGTTGATTAGTTATAGTAAAGCAAAGGTACATAGACAGGTAAAATCATTTTACATGTCTTTGTAATCTAAAAAACTGAGAGTTAATGTTAGTAAGCACAAGGGTGTGAACAGAGTTGTTTAAGGTGGTGGAAAAACACTAGTAATTGATTAGTATACGTAAGTTTTAGAGACTAAATGTATTTAAGCGCAAGTGATTGTTTAAGCGTAAATGCTTTTCCAACCTTAGTTTTATCTTTTGTACGACTATTTTTCATTATACACACTACAATCTTTTGTAAATGTTAAATTTTAGATATCCTGATGATGTTTCCATGGGTTCAGAAACGTTGATGGTAACAAAGCACGTACGAAATCTTTGAGTGTCCTGCATGTCCTTCCCCTGTATATATATATATATATATATATATATATATATATATATATATATATATATATATATATATATATATATATATATATATATATATATATATATATATCTGGGTGTTGTCTGTGGGTGGGTGAGTCTATGGGTGTGTGTGTGTGTGTGTGTGTGTCTGTGTGCAAAGAGCATTCACTTTTGTTTAGATGAAGACAGATACAAAAAACACACATGAAACTTATAAATAAGCAACAGACGGAAAACCAGGTACATGCCGTTGACGCAGACGCTCGTAGAAATGAAAGATCCAAAATAGTCTCAGTGTGGCAACAAGGAGTTTATCAGAGCAAAAACGGACGCCATCTAAATTAGAACATCAACACTTAAGTGATTAATTATTCCCGGGAACTGAGAAACACGGGGAAGGTAAGGCGGAGAATAAAAGTGGCTTGCCTCTCTTAATGAAACAATACCGCAGACTTAATCCTTGAAACCATCAGTCCACTTGAGAGGGGAATGGGAGTTTAGAAGTGCAACAACCAACCCCCTCCCCCCAAAACCCTCCCCCCCACCCCTTTCTATGGGCGTTGTTGGCATCGGCGTGAGAGGAGCTTTTGGTCTAGCGATGAAGAGCATTCCTGGGGGGAGAGAGAGAGAGAGAGAGAGAGCGAGAAAGAGAGAGAGGCTATGTTTTTAGTCAGGGAGAAAATTCTGAAGTGGAAGCTGTGATGTATGTAAATTAATGATCAGAAAATGAGGAGCCTTACATATTTTACTTTATCTTGATATTTCATAAAACTGAAGAGAGAGAGAGAGAGAGAGAGAGAGAGAGAGAGAGAGAGAGACACCTAGCCAAAGAGATGGGGAGAGAGAGGAGGGAAACATTAGTCCTTGTCTCTATGCACAGCGGAGTGAGCACACTGCCTCCTCCAGTCTCGTCCCTCGCCCGACTTCTTGTCCTATTTTTACCCTGCTCTGATTCTCCTTCGGGGAGTTATCGATGCACCCCCATCGGCATTCGCATGTTTTCATTAATGTTGCCCAGTATTTTCTGAGCGGGTTCGTGTCTTACACATTGCCCGAATGTATTTATTTGTGGGAGTTCGTGCCTCGCTGTTTTCACGTCCACTTGCGTGAGCTTGTTTTTGTGTGGGTGTAGCCTCCTCCGGTGTAGCCTCGGGTGTAGCCTCGGGTGTAGCCTTATGAAGGGGCCCTGGGCGTTTCTCCTGCCATCATCACAGGAGTCAGGGGCGTGTTTTATTTTGGGGATGCCATGATATTATGTGTCCGAGCGAGCGTGTTTCTTTATCATCGGACGGAGGTTTTCTTCACGTTTCCTTATTTCTTATATTGGATTTCCACGTTATTTGGGTTTTCATC
Source organism: Macrobrachium rosenbergii (assembly GCF_040412425.1). Classification (NCBI taxonomy): domain Eukaryota; kingdom Metazoa; phylum Arthropoda; class Malacostraca; order Decapoda; family Palaemonidae; genus Macrobrachium; species Macrobrachium rosenbergii. Next base: position 52,017,442 of record NC_089783.1, on the reverse strand, counting down.
ATTCTGCTTTCCCCTGTAATATATATATCTTATGTTTCTTGACTTTGTTCTCGTGATTTCGCTTCCTCTTCCTCATTTTCTTTATATTTTTTTTTTTATCGGTTTTGCGATATACAGACATTACTGAAGGTACGAGTTAAAAATTGAGGAACTTCTAGATTGTATAAAGTTTCGTTCTTATTAAAACAGGTCCTGACAGAAGCAGACTGAGTCAGACGAACTCAAGTCAAAACAAGTATAAAATGCGCCGAAGTTTCTTCGGCGCAATCGAGTTTTCTGTACAGCGTATAATGTTGTATGAAACTCTCAGCCACGGCCCGGTAGTGGCCTGTGTTGTTGGCACCTATAGCGGTGCCAGACGCACGATCATGACTAATTTTAACCTTAAATAAAATAAAAACCGTTGAGGCTAGAGGGCTGCAATTTGGTATGCTTGATGATTGGAGGGTGAATGATCAACATACCAATTTGCAGCCCTCTAGCCTCAGTAGTTTTTAAGATCTGAGGGCGGAAAACTAAAAAAAAAAAACGACGATAATTATATGCAAAAAAAAAAAATTAAACACCATACTATCTTTATCTTTCAAACTCAATACTATGAATACCTGATAGAGTATATAAACGATCTGTTTCAACTTTGTTAAATTAAACATTAGGTCTACCAAAGCTTCCTCCTAAGGAGCATAAGTCTACTGTTTTCAGTCCCATTTAAAACTACTCCAATTCTGATCTGACGTCGGATTATATCTCATTCCATTCATGTTAAGACGCTTTATACCGAGAAATAGCTTTATTTCTTTATTTTTTTATAATAATCTTCTTACCTTCCTCTTTTTTTCCATAGTCTACTTGACTAATATCCTATCTCCTCTCTACACTATAATGCTTTACCTGGCAATTCAGTGGCTCTTTTCAGAAGCCATAAATCACTGTTTTTATTGCATTGTACTAGCCGACATTAAATTTCGATTTAATGTTCTTGTCATCAAAGTAACTTATTAATACTCTTCTTTTGGACGTTTTCCTACTTTGTTCTATCTCCTGCTTATCGGAAGCAACGGTAGACTGTACGAGGTTCCTTGGTTTATCAGCTTCTGATCATCAAACAGTCTTTCTCACCCTGTTTAATGTTCAGGCCGACTCTGAGCCTCTTGCGTTCAACGACTGCAATTAATCTTCGGCTGCGTTCGGTGTGAGTACTATCAGCAAATCTGAGGACTCTTATGTGTGAGGACTCTTATATGCTACTCATATTCGCTTTCCCCCATTGCATCGGCCTGTCAATAACCACGTAACGATAAACTATGTTCCCTTGCCAAAGTCCACATTAAAGCTTGTGTGCAATAATACACACGTACATGCGTACACAGGAAAGACACACGAGCACATACATACTTTTTTATATATATATATATATATATATATATATATATATATATATATATATATATATATATATATATATATATATATATATATATATATATATATATATATATATATATATATGATTTTTGGAACTTACTCAAAAGTTCCAGCTTGCTCTGGGGTTTAACCAGGGGCCAAGTGTTAGTGAAATTAGAGCACCCTAACCACAAGATTGCTCTCACAATGTATAAAAGGTAAACGTTAATACACATATATGTTAATTCACCTATATATACTATTCCATCGAGGAAAACAGCAAATATTTCTGGGCAAACCCACCAGCGTTCCTTCACGAAGGCTCCATTCTCTTCTCCTGGGCGTCCCCCAAAAACCCGACGCCTCTCTTCCGAATACAGAATTTTTTCTGTTTTGTTTTCCCGCCAAAAATGGAGGGCGGAATTCTTTCCCCGCGCGAGGGAGTCCCCCAAAAGCCACAAAACAAAGAGCCCTCTTTTTCCCCCTCCCCTCTCACTCTCTCAGGCAGAGCTAGACCCAGGACTCGAAAGCCATCCCACTTCAGCGCTGAGTGTCTCGTTGATTTATTTCTTTTTAAATTCGGCCTACAATCCATTACTCAACTCTCGAGGTATTAGGAAGCATTTGCATCGCCCTCGCCCGCCATTTATCACGATTTTCAACCGGCATCCATCACGCATAAAGAAGAAGAGGAGGAGGAGGAGGAGGAGGAGGAGGAGGCAGAGGGAAGATGATGGAGCCGGAAAACAAGTGATAAGCAAGAGCTTCGTGGTGTCATGATTGATTACGGGGCTTAAACGAGGATACATACTTATGCGCGCCATCTACTTTCATGCGAAGTATCCGGAGAGAAGCTCGCAACCGCAGCGTATCAAGTGATATTTGAATGGAGGAATTAAACGGCCATTCCAGTGCTCTCGACGAAAGTATCTTAAAACGAATGTTCCTGCGTCGATGTGATATGCAGTCGAGATATCTCGATGTGTTTCCTTTGCATTTTTTTTCTAAATATAACGCTCTCAAAGTATATGAAGCAAAGGCTATATTCATATCTGAGGATAGAATCCGTCTATCTATAATTAGAATCCTTCTATATTAAAATATTTCTCTATCTGTTAATAGTATCCGTCTATCTATAATTAGAATCCTTCTATTTTAAAATAGAATCCTTCTATCTATAAATAGAATCCTTCTATCTATAAATAGAATTCTTCTATCTATAAATAGAATCCTACTATCGATAAATAGAATCCTTCTATCAAAACCAATGGCTTAGAATCTTACCATCTATAAGACAGAATTCTTAGGCCATCATTATATTAATAGAACCTTCTATCTATAGTTATAAACATGTCTTCCACTTATAAATAGAATCCATTCAAAAATTTATAAATAGAAACAAAACTATCGATAGATACAATCCTTTTACCAAAACCGATGGCTTATGAAATTTTTGTTGCTTACAGACAGACAGGAGCTTTATAACAGAGGTTTTAGATTTACTGAGGAAGTCTAGACAATAATTAGAAGCCCTTGACATAAGAATACTAGTCTGAAGTCCTTGCTGTAAGAAAATTGCTAGTCAGTAAACATAATGAAAAAGAAAGTTGCTTCTCGGGGTCTCAGAGGTTAAGCAGTCTTGACAGTTTGGGCATCTTTTCCTGAATGCCCTCATCTAAGCTAATTCTTCACGTTAAGGACATTACCATATCTTGGCGGCCTTAAACTCATCGAAGGTAGTTTCTCCTTAGCTCGGTTTGCTGTATAATTTTTCATTTTGAATAAAGATTTTTTTCGAGTTGGTCGAAAATTAAACAGTGCTGCAGTTACAAGCAGTTCTCCGTTCAACCAGTGATCTCAAAACCACAGTGGTAGATTCTTCCTTCCTGAGAGTCCGTATACATACAGGATACA
>NC_089783.1:51981624-52009124 GCF_040412425.1 Macrobrachium rosenbergii | reverse complement strand
TACAGGCTACTTAAAAAAAAGGAGAATAAAAACACCGTCCCTGTTATTTTCTTCATATTTTTTTGTGGGTTATAAGGTACCTCATTCTGCTGAATAAGGGGTTGTTATTTAATGTTAGGAGTATGATGGTTAATGTCAACTGGGCAACATGTATCTGAGTATTGCAACAAACAAATGACAGTTATATATACATACATACATACATACATATATATATATATATATACATACATATATATATATATATATATATATATATATATATATATATATATATATATATATATATATATATATATATATATATATATATATATATATATGTATGTCTGTATATATATATATATATATATATATATATATATATATATATATATATATATATATATATATATATATATATATATATATATATATATATATATATATATATATATAAATTTCTGACTCACATCAGATTCGAACCCAGGTCTTTCAATTGAAAGGCAAGGGCGCTGCCCACTAGGCCATACAAGTCAAAAAGAAGTTGGAACCTGAGGGACACTGCACCCAAGGAATTACCTGGGCAAGCTAACTGCTTGCATACCAGCGCGTTATCCTCAACTTCCCGACTCAGCAATGCAAGCTAAATTATCCCTTCTGAGTGAAAGATCTGGGTTCAATCCTGATGTGATTCAGAAATTTATTTCTGTTCCACGGTGATTGTGTGTTGATTATTTCTATCTTATGAACTCAGGGCAATGAAATGCCGTCAGGTCACATGTACACTGTACTGTATATATATATATATATATATATATATATATATATATATATATATATATATATATATATATATATATATATGCGTGCGTGTGTGTGTGTGTGTCGTGTGCGTGTGTGTGTAGAATTTGACCTCCATTGCCGGCTGACACAAAGGCCCTATGCATCTTGAAATACAAATTCATTTACCATCGGCATTTCTGCTTCATTATCCTCAAAATTCCCAAAAGCCCATGGGTTGTGTAAAGGACATGACGAAACATTCCATCTCCCTTTCATCATTATCTCGTCTACTTAAGGAACTTTTGCAATTTACCTACCGATATCACTAACTCTATTCTGCGATCTGACCCCTGACATTCTTGAAACCTTTTGATGATTCAGAAATTTATTTCTGTTCCACGCCTGTGATTGTGAATTTTTTTGTCTCCCACTAAGTTTGATTATTTCTGAAAGATCAGTGTATTTTATTTCATCCCTTTATGCATGAACTCAGAATTGCGTTTTTTGGATAAATTCTACGACCAATTTTTTCATTGAAATGCTGTACAATTTATTTATTGGTCAGCGGATGCTATCAAATGCCTTCTCTATATGAGCCATCACAAGGCGATTTTAAATTATTTATGATTCACAATATGTCTTATTTTTTTTTTTTTATGTTTCAACTCCTGCTTTTCCTAAAAACCCAGCTTATAAAAGATATATACTGAGAATAAGCAAATCAATATGTTCATTCCATGATATATATATATATCTACCAAAATCAGTCAGGTCGTCTTTCTTTGGTACCTTAGCTATGACTTTCAATTCCTAATCATCAGGTTCTGTTCCCTCATCCCACAGTCTACAAAGTATAGTTATTATATATTGCGTCATTTCAGTGTCAGTTAAAATATCCCTGCAGTCATTCCATCATAGCCTGGAATTCTCAGCTTCCTAAATTCTTTGTTATTTGTTCCACTTCAAAACCTGTGAGTTTATTTATGGTCATATCTCTTGTAAATAACGTCACAAAAAACGTGTCCATCTAGTGTTATCTTTCTTCTGATATTGTATGCTCCTTTTATGCTATTTTCATTAATATATATATATATATATATATATATATATATATATATATATATATATATATATATATATATGTATATATATATATATATATATAACATAATGTATATGTTTGAAGGCTGTAATTGCCACCCATGTATGGTGTATGTATATATATAATAAACAAGTAAATGTGTCTATATATATATAGCATAAACCAAAACACATGTATTGAACAAACAAGTAAATGCTCGCACTCTCTCTCTCTCTCTCTCTCTCTCTCTCTCTCTCTCTCTCTCTCTCTCTCTCTCTCTCTCTCTATATTATATATATATATATATATATATATATATATATATATATATATATATATATATATATATATATACATATCAAGTACACTTAACAAAGAAAAGTGAGCGGAGAGAGAGAGAGAGAGAGAGAGAGAGAGAGAGAGAGAGAGAGAGATAAAAGGTCACCCAGGCTCCTGTAAGATAATTAGATCACTTGGGAGAAGAGCGAAGCCGACTGTTATGGTCATTTTCTTTACTTATAGAGAAAGAAAATGTTCAACTTTCACTTCGATATTTTTCTTCGCAATGGCAAAGTCCTCTCTTTCTCTCTTCTCGATATTTTTTATATACATGAAGTCAGTGCTTTAAAATCTGTATATGAATATTGTTGTATCATTTCTTGCTGATGTTGCAGATATATATTAAGTTAAGTATATCTTAGTTTAACCAGACCACTGAGCTGATTAACAGCTATCCTAGGGCTGGCCCGAAGGATTAGACTTATTTTACGTGGCTAAGAACCAATTGGTTACCTAGCAACGGGACCTACAGCTTATTGTGGAATCCGAACCACATTATGACGAGAAATGAATTTTGAAACTATATTGAATGGCGAATGTCTTTGTCATAGACATCAAATAGTTTTAACCAGGAACACTTCCATATATTTTCTCTGTTATATTTGACAGTTTATTCCATCGGAAGATGAATATTAACAGCCCCCATAGACACATTACACCCACTATTTTCCTTGGGAAGTAATGAACCAGACTGCGTGTAAGGAGTGTTATTACAAATACAGAACTGTCAAATTAGTTGGACTTGAGGTCCTTTGTGGAGAAGACTTTTCTCACCAGCAAGATCTCCCGGGTTCGAGTCCGGAGCGAGACGTAACGCTTTAGGTGCCTTATTTTACATCTCATGGTGCCTCTGTTGACATAAACAGCTGATTAAGCGATTGGTTGTTAGTCAGTTGTGGTGGGTGGTAAAGACTCACTGGGGATCAGAACGCTAAAAATCTTCCAGAGCCGCCCGCTCTATCTGAAAAAGGTATATTCTGAAAAAAAAAAATATGACAGTTTGTGTTTTCTTCGGTACATATCCTTTGATAATAAATTTATATTTGAATATTGTGAGATATAAATGAATTTCGACATTTAGACTTCATGAAATATACCGTATTTGCTTCTGCAGTGAGTCTTATTGGCCGATAAAGAGTCTACCAAATTAATGCTTCATAGACCTGAGTATTTTTTTTTTTTCATGCCTGCAAAGATTTAACTTTTTTGCATATATCTTGTACAAATAAAAGCGTACATACTTAAACCCAAGCAAAACTCAAAATTAAAACTGTGTTTAAGAATGATTGCTCTCCAAACAAAGCTTTCTATAGAGTTCTTTCCAGACCACTGAGCAAATCATTCAACCTTAAAGTTAACTTCAATGTCCGGACGGGCGCTCTTTCGTGAGGCTTACTAGAGCTAACACATAATTAATGTCTTGAGTTCTTCCTTATCAGCCGCTCAATATTCCACTTTACGGTTGACTGACGGTTTCCCACTGGTTCTTGTTAGCAGTGGTTTAGAAACTGACTCGTTCTGTAACACAGATCTTATATATCAGACCAGTTTTTTATACACAACTCGACTATTATCCGATATACTGTATATATATACTGTGTATACAGTATATACTATATATATATATATATATATATATATATATATATATATATATATATATATATATATATATATATATATATATATTTATATGTAAATATACATGTATACATATGCATAAATATATAAGTATATGTGTATATATGTATATAAACATATACGTACATAAATACATATACATGTACATATACACATATACAAACATACATACGTACATGCATATACATGTATGTAAATATGTATGTATGTATGTACAGTATGTGTGTATATATATATTTATTTATTTATATAAATACTTGTGTGTATGTGTCTGCGTGTGTAAGCCCGTGCGAATATGTCTACAAATAACCACAAACGTCTGTTAAAGACGTCATGCGATTGCAATCACACGTAAACTATATACGCATACGTTAAGTTCATAAACTTCCAAATGATAAAAGCCTCCCTTTTAAACCCGAAATAACCCAAACCGCCTCCGTCTCCGCCTCCCACGACTTAATTAACGCAGCCACAATACCTCCAACTGAGAGGCATTACTTTCAGCTTTTATATCTTTCTTACCTGCCCTCGCCGCTTTGGCTCCGTTGTGGCGAGATAACTCACTTTAATACGGTCAGGGCCCAAGCAGACTCGAAAAGTAAACGCGGCTGCTGCTGCTGCTTATTCCCGAAATGAATCTTTGGGAAATCTTGCCTAAGGGGGAATACTCTCTGAATCTCTATGGCTGGGACCTTTTCTGGTGCTCTTCTGGGCTCGCCAAGTGCTTTTGTTTTTGGGGCCAGATACCTTTCTCGGGCTTTCAGTTCCGTGCTGGGATTCTTCTTCTCTGCGTCGTTATCGTTGCTTTTGGACTCTTTGTTTCTCCAGTGAGGTGGGATTTCTTTTTATTGTTCTCTCTCTCTCTCTCTCTCTCTCTATATATATATATATATATATATATATATATATATATATATATATATATATATATATATATATATATATATGTATATATATATATGTATATATATACATACATATACAAAGGATTTGTAGCCTCACTGGAGACAATACACTCTTAAGTATATCTATCGCTTCCACACACGTGCGTTATATTCAACCCAGCTTCTGCAGCCCATTCAAAGAAAGTCTAAGGGGTTTTGTAGGTGGAAATTATGTTCATCCAGAATATTTATTTACAAATACCTATACCAATATACTATTCTGATTCGTTTCTTGTCCACATTAACATTAATTGCTATATTTTCCTGGTTCCCCTTCACTCTCAATACCTTACATTTACTCTTAATTTTTGCCTCTTGCGAACAGCCTCAGATTCTTTCATAATTCTCTGCAGTTTCTCTTCAATATCCCAGGTTAGTATTTCATCATCGCTATCATCAGCCATTCCACACTCAACTCCAACCTATCCCCTTAATCCAATACTTTGTACTTACATTTATTTCCTTTCTTTGACATCTCATATCATTTCATCCCTAAAGATATTCTTGTCTCAGATCCATTTATACATCAAACCAGGCACTCTCCCGTTGATAAACTCCAACATTTGCTTGAGTTTCATCTTAAAAGAATTTTATTGCTCTCAGTAATTCACCCTCTTTACTATGCATCCTCGGCACTTTCCAAACTGCATCTCCATCAGTTCTTCCATGTTAACCACCTTCAGTGTTTTCACTTTCAAACTGTCTACACAATCGTTTTATAGCAACTCCTCTTCTCACCTTATTAACGACCTCTTCCATCTCCTCTGATCTAACGCATATTCTGACAAAGAATGTATACATTTATATGTATATTCTCATGATATTGTCTTTAAAATGTATCTCTCTCCATGATTTTTATATATTAACTGTTCTCGTTATCATGTGTTCTGTGTAATAATAATAATTGTTGAGGTATCGTATGTATTGTAATGTCAGATCTCACAAGAATTAGTGATTTAGATAACTTAATAACGTAATTTAGAATTAATAATGCCCTTTTAATAATGACGTAGTAAATAATCGCGCATTTGATCTCCCAGCCATGTGTGACAACGAATGCTTTGTTTCGCTTTGAGTCTCATCACAAGAGATAAACGAGGACTTGGGCTCTTTGTCCTATTTTAAAAAACATGCCAATCATGATTAGCCACATGCGTATTGTATCGATCGCGTTGAGATTTCGTTAAAAGCTTTGTCCCATACGATTTGATGCTGAAGACACGTGTGCCTTTTTGAGAAATACGAAAGGGCTGTTGCACCAAAGCACATGGCGATTGCGTCGTGTTTAAGATTGCATTGTTCTGATCGGGTCTCATGTGACAGGAAGTGACGTCATATTTTTTTTTATAGAGTGCTCCACGGAAGTTTTGCTCTTTGACTGGAGATAGGATTCTTTTCATTATAAGACTGAATGCCGTGCTTGTTACATTAATTGTAATCTCTCTCTCTCTCTCTCTCTCTCTCTCTCTCTCTCTCTCTCTCTCTCTCTCAAAAGAGAGGAGTTATTAACGTAAAATATTTGTGTGGTCATTGATATTAATCTTGGCTTTTGAGAGCTAATAACGGTAGTAAAAACTGCATATATTAGTAACGGCACCTATCAAAAAATATATTAAGGGATATTTGCTTTAGTGAGTTTACATTATTTGATTTTTTTTATGTCTTGTGTAGTAGTGCGTTCTTAATGTCATTTGAATTTTTTTATTCTTTTTTAATTCTTTGTTTAGTTCTTTGTGAATTTAACACTTTGCCGTATTTTATGTGTGCAGTCTCTTAATTTTTCACATTTTATATAGTGCTGATTTAGCATTTATTTACTTAGCATTTAAGTATTTCTTAATAGTTTAACATTGCATACTTGATTTAATTTTCATTTACTAAGATTTTTTTTCAAATCTTGAGTAATTCTTGATAGTTTGAATTTTGCTTGATTGAGTTAATTTCTTGACAAATTAATCTTTGGGATTTAATTCAAGAATTAATTAAATTTTGTGTTGATTTCAAGTAATAGTAAATTTTATCTTTAAAAGTGAGATTGTGAATTTTGATTATAAATTTTGAATTTAACAATCAATTTTTGTATTTAAAATTTTTACAAGTGTTTCAGTTACTGACTACCAGTGATAAGATTAACTGTGTGCATAAGACAAAGTGATAAACATGTTTTGTTCCTTTAGTTTTACTGAAGTAATTAGGACCGAGGAAACGGTTAAAGTTGTTTGATGGAGTGATGCCATTTTACTTTAGTATATTTCTTGTTTAAATGTTGATACCTAACACTTGTTTTGATAAACTGATTTTTCACGTGATTAGTAAGCTTTTTAAGGGATCACTGTTGCCTTTAGAGTATCAAGTCGTGATTTTATTGTTGTGAGAGTTCAGGTATCTGACTGAAATGAGGTAGATTTTTGAATTCTGTGATTAATTGTGTAATAACCAGGTACTTGGAACACTTCCTGACAATATATATATAGCTATATATATGTGTGTGTGCGTGTGTGCGCGCGCGCAGGTGTGCGTGTATACATGTGATGTGTTTGTTTTTGTGTATAAATGCACGTCGTCTATACCGTCGCACTTGCATGTTGCAAAGATTTGGTTAATGCCAACTGTCTCGAGCAACAATTTCCGGGTAAAAATCTATATTCTGAGATCAATATGATATGAAAATGAACAAACGATATACAACATCTGAATCGCTCCACAGAAAACAAAATTGAATGACACTATACTAACGGTTGGGTAAACATTTAAAAAGCTCTTTTTGGATAACGCCATTTAACAAAAAGACACCGGATGTAAGAGCAGGAATTAAAAGGGCATCATGAAAGAATTCGAAAACCTACTTCCGTGGAATTTTTCAAGGCATCTATATCAATTTTCTCTCTCTCTCTCTCTCTCTCTCTCTCTCTCTCTCTCTCTCTCTCTCTCTCTCTCTCTCTCTCTTGGAAGTCTTTCGTAATATCTGAGCAAATAACGCCAGAGCATTGCTCATGCAATTTCCACAGTCGTCGGAGAGACTTTCGCAATTAATTGGGAACTGTGTGCTTGTTGGCTCCCTAACTTATTTACAATTTTTTTGTTCCTTTTGCCGTTTTTAGAGGCTCTAGAATTTCCGCCTTCGTAGGGAATTGTTCGGTGAAATCATGAGGGGGGAAAAATTAAGTAGAAAACAAAAACTTTTCCCCGACGATGAAAATTTTTGGGAAATCTAATAATCCATATGCAGTTCTCGAGGAAAAGACGAATTCTCGCGCCCAAATCGAGAAGGGGCTGACTGGGACCGAGCGCGAAGGTCGAAACTCCGAAAGGAAATCGAGGGGGCAGCGAGCCCTGTGGACGCTTGGGCGTGGGGATCAGCATTCGACTTTGTCTCCGGCCAGACTTGAGGAGGAACCTCAAACACTGATTGTTAATTAGTTCTAATGACTTGAAGGAAGACGGGAGAGAGAGAGAGAGAGAGAGAGAGAGAGAGAGAGAGAGAGAGAGAGAGAACGCGGAGAGAAGAGACAGACAGACAGACTAAGACAGCCGCACGGACAGATGTGGGAAACGCGAGTGAAAGGATTCTGAGCAAAAGGGGATGGAGTTGGTGGTAATAAGAAAATAACTAAATAACGCGGAGGGGAAAAACAGAAGAAGAAGAAGAAGAAGAAGAAGAAGGAAGAAGAAGCTTGAACCATGCCACCACCTCAGTGAATCCGATAATAAAAAGTCGTAAAGATCCGCCATAAAACTGCAACGAAATAGACTCCCAGCAGTTTCGCTTTCCAGCGAAGGAGGAGGACCCGCTTCTTACCAGGAAGGGCCCAGGGGGTAAGTGCCCCTGGAGGGGAGCGAGCGATACATGGAAAGAGGGGGGGGGGGAAAGAAGACGTGACCAAAACAACGCTAATTCTTCACCACTGGAACGATCGGACCTCAATTCTCGCCCATATTGCACACAAGACCAACTGAGAGGTTTCGCCCTACTTGGTTCAGCCTCCTCTAAAATCTCACCAAAACCCTTCCCTCCCCTCCCCCACCCAAACAACAACACCAATCCCCTCCTCCTCCTCCTCCTCCTCACCCCGAATGTGTTATTTCCATCAAGGATCGGACTGATGCAGCAGCTATAAAAAAAGGATCCAGGGTACAAGTGACATAGGGAGATAAGTTGGGTATTTGTCAAGGAGGCCGAGTTGGGGAGAGTTGGGAGCTAGAAAAACCAGATACGCAACGTAAAATTACGGGTGACTCACACTCACGCTGTTTTATTTATGTATATACATACATACATACATATACACACATATAATATATATACATATGTATATGTATGTATATGTATATATATATATATATATATATATAGCGGGAGAGAGAAAGAGAGAGAGAGAGAAAGAAATGTATATTAAAATGATAGGCACTCAGAATATCAGTAAGATCAGCAGTTCAATTAAACTTTAGTAATCAATAACGAGAGATTTGGATGACAAAGGAGACAGAGAAACAGGAACGACTCACATCTTTGAGATGTTGGATTTGACTGCGAGAGGATCATTATATAAGGTGATAATGTCCTTCACAGAGGTCTATTTTATTTCTGCATTCACGGTGATAACTCAGTTTTCTTTTTTGCTCCTATCAGTCGTTAGTCAGGAGTTGACAGATACAGTCCATTTTCAAAATGATTGTATCTCCCCACAAGTGAACGATGCTGTGTGCAAGTAGGGAGAACAGTTATCATTATCTCTCAACGATACATCATGGTGACAAAGGTACAAAGTTAAACGCTGTGGGAATCTAATGGATCAGTTAGTTTGGTTCTTAATGTCAATAAAACCAACATTCATTTATCAGGCGTGGAAGGCAAATGTTTTCTCTACCACAACTAATGTGCACTGTACATCATGTTCTCAATAAAAACCAACATTCATGTATACCACTCATGGAAGGCAAATATTTCCTCTTCCACAACTGATATGCACTGTACATCATGTTCTCAATAAAAACCCAACATTCCTGTACCAGGCATAGAAGGCAAATATTTTCTCTTCCACAACTGTACATTATACTGAAATGAATACCTACCCATCTGCCCATCAGCTGGGCACGTCATTAGTGCAGACAGCAAGGATTTTACCACTTCCAAAAAAAAGGTCAGGGCCTAAGCATTTGATCTATGCACATTGTTGCAAGTCATGTTGATAAGTTAGGTCCTTTATATCTATACAAGAATGTTCCAGGGCCAGTAGTCTTAAGGCTAAGGTGCTGAATATTACTGGTAAGCACACTGAGTCTTCCAGTAGACAGAGATTTCATCTACACCCACGATCGAAACAGTAAAATAAAAATATAAATTCTTGCTTGCTTTTGAGACGGAAAAAACATTCGCAGCATCCTCTCCTGAAGTTTAGAATTACCGTGTGATTTATGATTCTAAAATTATTTCTAAGGTTAAAAAAAAAAAGATAACGTACAGAATTAAATCGTTCCTAATATAGCGATAATATATTAGATCACATACAGACAAATAAAAATATGTCCTTAGTCATAAAATGAGTGGTAGAGTAAGTCTCAAACATATCAATGAATGAAAATCAGTATGAAAAGACGAGAGTAAACTTCTTGAAAAAAAACAAAAACCTCCTTCCTCGAAATAGAGGGAAGTTACGAAATCTTTCATGAATAAGATGACATCCTTCGGAAAATCACCTTGAAGTTAGGGAAAATACCTGTTAAGTGCATACCCACGCGTTTCATCACATACAGATTAAATACTACTACCATAACTTATTATCTCCAGGATTAAGTGTCTTTTACTACTCAATAAATACCTAAATTCATCAGAGCATTTTAGGGAGCGACTTCTCTCGAAAAGAACTCCCGTTGGAAATGAGTAATCACGAAAGCAAAAGCGAATTGAAAAGTGGAAGAATAAAATTCGATTGAAGCCGTCGGATTCTAAACAAACCTTCCTCTTCGCGCGGAAAAAAAAAAAAAAAAAACGTCCGGCAGCGACTGAAAAAAATCAACAGAGAAACCCATCACCGGTGACAGTTGACACGCATAGCAGCGCCGCAAAATAACCCCGACGACAAACACACCTCCGAAATGGCCCGCCGTCTGTCCCCCTTCGACAGTGTATTACAGCCGGGGACATACCAGCCACCCAATTTGTTGAGAGCGTTATCCCATCCATTAAATGGAAAGGGAGCCCAAGTCAACAAGTCATAATGGGACTATCGGAATCCTTCCATTGACTTCCCTCCTTGGTTATTAGGATGTGATGGAGGCTCAGCCGGGTTTGGACCGGGCTCTGACGATGATGATGATGATGATGGTATGGCGAGATGGAAGAGACGAGAGGGAGAGATGAACGGACAGAGATAGAGAGAGCTCTGGAAAAGGCTGGAACAGGTCTGCCATGTTCTGCAGATGAAACGAACTTTATTCCACCTACCTGGATAGCGTAGTGACATACGGTGAGTGTAAAAAAAATGTAGTATAAATGTATTCCCGGATAATTATTGTTATCAGTGTTCAGAATATGAACCCTATTCATGAGAAACAAGCCCACCACAGGGGCCATTGACTTGACAAAAGGAAAGTGTAAAAAAGTGTAATATAAATGTATTCCCGGATAATTATTGTTATCAGTGTTCAGATTATGAACCCTATTCATGAGAAACAAGCTTCCAGAGAATATGGTGTTCATTCGAAAGAAGTAACGGAAGGTGATAGGGAATACAAAAAGACGATATCAGTACATATTATAGCTCCAAAAATTTATAGCTCCAAAACAGTGAGAACCAGTAACTGCAGTAAAAGAGAGAATAACTGAGACTCATTAAATCAAAAAAAGAGAAAAGTCAAACCACGCAGGAAATTCAGCCGCGCAGCTGAAGCCTTCATACATCAGGAATCCCCGAAGGGAAATTAGGCATCTGTCAGCGCCCCCTCTCGTCCTCCTCCATCAGGCTGAAGGCTGGATTCATATGATATAAGGGTTGTATCCGTCAAGAAGGGTCTTCGATCCTTCTCTTAATCGACTGCGTTTCATTCTCGGTTCTAATCGTTTCTTCTTGTGAAGTCCGTCACGTGTTGCTTTTGTACTGGGTTGAGAAGAACGTCAGGCGATACCTGTAGAAATAATAATAGTAATGATAATAATAAGTATTATTATTATTATTATTATTATTATTATTATTATTATTATTATTATTATTATTATTAACCAAACAAAAACTTCTTTCAGTTTTATTCTTATTCTTGGTATAACTTGTTTACTGGTAAATAAATATTTACCAGTAAACAAGAATCGAGTTTCTCTTTCCATTATTATTATTATTATTCAGGCGGCCCAAAGGGACTTGGGATAATATTTTTTGACATCATTGTCAGTCAATGCTCATGATTGTGAAACGGTACCTCACTCGCTTTTTTGGGAAGAGAGAGAGAGAGAGAGAGAGAGAGAGAGAGAGAGAGAGAGAGAGAGAGAGAGAGAGAGAGAGAGCAGGTCGGACCTAAGCCTAGAACCTAACCACCCGCTTTACTTTACCAATTGATCAAGTCTGAGCTGTTAACCAACTCAGTGGTCTGGTAAAACTAAGGTATACTTAACTTTTTTTCAATTCTTACAGCTTCACAGGGTAGACTGTCTAATGGTCGATGAAAATGTATTTGCTTTCTATAGCAAGTCCACAATGGAGAAAAAAAAAAACTTTATCGCTCCTGCATTTACCTGAAGTGGCATTTAAGGCTCTCCTAATTACACCCGTAGGTAATGGCTACCTTGGAATATTTTTCCCCGGTGAAGTATCTCACTCTTATCCATACGTTGCTAAATATGTTGCTAGATATTATGTATTAAATCAGTAACATGATCAACTGACACTCATAAAAAAATATGTACGATAAAGCTACATAATCATTTATGCCAAAATATCAGCAGTAAACTTGGAAAGCAAAACATGAAGTAATAAAATCATTACTAAAGCTCAATCTCGATACAGGCTGAAGTTCAGATGTGAAAAAAATCGAAAAAATCAAAAATATCAGCAGAAAACTGCAAAAACGAAACATTTAAAAGCAAACGTCAACCAGTTCAGAAACCAAAAACCCATCACCGTCACCACTGAAACCAGAAACCCATCACCTGCGACTGTTGACTCACATCGAAGTGCCCCTGGAACAACCGCGTTGACAAACACTCCGCGACTGGTCTTCCCTTTGGCAGTGTATTCTGAGCTGGGAAACCATCCACTCAATTAGTTGAGATGGTTACCCTGTCTATTAAATAGAAATGGAGTTATAATGGAACGGCTGAGATCCGTCCTGTGGCCTCTCTGCCTGGTTGGTAGGACATAAAGGCGATTCTTCTCCTTCTCCTTCCTCTGGTCTGGTATTGACTGTGGTGGTCCCCGTGGCGGGGGGTTTAGTGCCGTCAGTGCACCTCATGCTGTGCAATGTAGGCATTACTTGAGGGTCTTTGCAGCGTCCCTTCTGCCCCTAGCTGCAACTGCTTTCATTCCTTTTACTGCACCTCCTTTCATATTCTCTTTCTTCCATCTTACCGTCCACCCTCCTGTAGCAACTGATTCATAGTGCAACAGTGAGGTTTTCCTCCTGTTACACCTTTCAAACCTTTTACTGTCAATTTCCGTTGCAGCGCTGAATGGCCTTAGTTGCCCCAGTGCTTGGCATGTGTGCCTGAAGTCTATAAATCAATCAGTCAATCACTATGGTGGTGCGATGGAAGGGAACGAGAGAGATAACTGGCCTTACACAAAAATTGCCAAAAATAATAAAAAATATCAGACAGTATCCAAAACAACAGAAAGATATCAAGCACGAAAGAAATATAATTAGTTAAAATGGAATCCAGGAAAGTAAGTATGAACTTAACTGCTACTCTTACATGCAGACAAATGGTTATTAGGCAAAAATGACATTAGCACTATCATACTGGACCAAATTTATGTAGCTGGATTAAGGAAGTGTAAATGACAGCGGGCTTGCAAAAAAAAAAAAAAATTAATGGCCTCTTCCAAACCTTATATCAGAAATCCCCAAATGAAATAACTTGTCTGGAAGCGTATTCCCTCCTCAGCCTCCTTCAGAATGAGGACTGAATTCAGAGAATAAAAGGGTTATATCTGTCATGGAAAATCCCTGGCCCTTGCTGTCAGTATAAGCTATTCTGCTACCCTGCTTGATAATGTTCTCTAGCTTATTTTTTTAATGAGGGAAAATTATCAACCAATAATTTTCCAGTGACCATTTTTGTAGTTACTGTTGTTTAAAAAAATGCCCAAAAAAGGGCCATTTCAGCTTGTTTTCCCAGAACAAGAAGACAAATAAAAAAAAACACACAAGGAGAGAATGAAGAAGAATACAATTAAGAAAAATGCTGAAATATGTTTGATACTGAAAATGACTTAATAGCGTGAACCTGTTTAAAATAAGATAAAAATGCGCGTGATCGTATATAATAATAATAATAATAATAATAATAATAATAATAATAATAATAATAATAATAATAATAATAATAATAATAATACAACCTCAGAGGTGGTGTCTTCAATTTGTGAACGTTTTCATGCAGTTCTGGTTAAAATGCCAAATAATTTCTTTTCCACGAGATATCTTCCCAATTTCTGACTTAATGCATCATGGAAGTTGGTTTCTGGTTGGCCATTCTCGTGCGGTTCACGTTTACACCTGTAATATTTCCCGGAAACATGCGGTTCATGCGTACACCTGTAATACGTCTCGGAAACATGCGGTTCATGTTTACACCTGTAATATTTCTCGGATACATGCGGTTCACGTGTACACCTGTAATATTTCTCGGGAACATGTGTTTGGCTCTAGATTTTTTCAAATACAATAAATTTTAAATCCATTCATTGCAATCCCAAACCTCTTTCAACCTCGAATTTTTGTAAGAATAAATGTCAATTACGTTTTTTTTTAATCGCGTGTTTTGGGAAATTCTCATTACTTGATCAGGAGGACGTAAACGAAATTACATTTACGTAAAAGCCTACAACCGAAAATAGATTCGGTGTTTACATAATGACTTTCAGCTACGGACCATTATAATTTTTAGTTTTTTTTCAAAATACCTATAAATTATTCAGTATGGCAGTTTTTATTTGCTCATCTTCCTGCTCTTTCCAACTTACCATTATCAATTACTTCGTTTTATCATAATATCCTTCATGAAATCAAAAATATTTTCCTCGGACCGGTTTTGCTGTAAATGTTTGGTCGCGAATCCGCTAAATTCGATCTCATAAATTGATCTATATGCAAATGACCTTTTCACGCTGTTGCATATCTTCGGTGCCAAAGAAAATCCCAAGGACTCTGAAGCGATGGAGGCTGAATAACCCCTGGGGTGATTGATACAAAGACGACCCACCTTTACCGTCCAATCCTCGCTCCTCCCCCAGTGAAAGCGCCTTTCTTCTTTGTCTTCTGAACTTGGATTTTATTCGTATTTTCTTCGGTAATCCTTCCTCGTTAACCGTATGCTGATATTTAGAAGATAAGTAAGGAATATTTTTCTTCTCATTATTAGTGTTGCTTCGGTCAGTCCTTTCGACGACATGTTACAAGAAATCTCCTTTGCATGAATGGTTGATGCCATCTCCAACTAGTGTTCTTTTTTATTTTTTTTACAGAAATACTCCTGAAAATATGAAAAATAATATAAACTATCGATACAGAATCTTGCATTATTTCATTAAGGTTGTATCGTTATTCACATTGCAATTTGAAAGGAAATATTTGTGATTTCAGCACAAAACTAGTTTTGTCAATTTTGTAATCTTGCCATCAAGAGATACTCTCCACGTCGGCAATTTTTAAACATTAAACTTAGCCACCAAATCAAATACCTTCAGCCCCTGTCATCAAACAGAACATTCTAAAAGAAATGTTCTATAAAACACAAATTATAAAATCGACGAAAAACTATTTAGGAACAATTGAACTATACTGTCGTTCTGTAAAATACCCACTAAACGTTCAGACTTGGAAAAAAGAAGAAGACTTTATCACCGAATGTTACAAGTAAAAGGAGAACTCGTCGCTTCCGACAATTTGCACACACACACACACATACAAGCAGACACACACAACCGCCCCAAAATAAACTCTGCGACAAACGCGCCCCAAAACGGGCCACGCGTCTCCTCGAATGTGCATTATGTCCAGGAAACCAGCCGCCGAATTTGTTGCCATCCATTAACCGGAAAGGGAGCCCAAGTCAACAAGTCATAATGGGACTGTCGGAATCCTTCCACTGACCTCCCTTCTACCTTGTTAGGACAAGATGGAGGTCCTGCTAGTTCTGGCTTAACCTTGATGATGATGATGGCGGGACGGAGGAGGACGAGTGAGAGGGAGAGAAAGATTGCCACCAATCAGTCATATATGGTCATTTAGAAAAATAATGATTAATCAACATAATGACCTAAACTGGATGAAGACTAAGAAAAAATTTTTTGATAGATATAAACACACCACATGTACGCGTGCACGGATAGATATTTATTAAATACAATGCTTTATCACTCAGATATTTAACCAAGATATCACTGCTGAAACAGATACAGAAATAAAAAAGAAGAAACTTCCTCATAAGTGCATAGATTTCAAAGACAAATTTGAAACCTTCATGTACCACGACTTTAAGAAGAAAAAAGCGTAACAAAGCACGCCATATTTACATGTGCAAAGATAAATAATTATTAAATGGAATGCTCTGTCCCTCAGATATCTAACCAAGATCACACCGTTGCAACAGACACAAAAATAATGAAGACCCATAAAAAAAAGTGACTTCTTCATAACTGCACAGATTTCAAAAATAAATCTAAAACCTTCCTGCACCACCAACCCTCAAATGAAATGCCCTGTGCGGTGCACTGTAGGCATTACGTGAGGTTCTTTGCAGCGTGCCTTCGGCCCCTAGCTGCAACGCCTTTCGTTCCTTTTACTGTACCTCCTTTCGTAATCTCTTTCTTCCATCTCACTTTCCACCCTCTCCTAACAGCGACCTCCTCTTACACCTTTCATACCTCCTTACCGTCAATTTCCGTTTCAGCGCTGAATGACCTCATAGGTCCCAGTGCTTGGCTTTTGGCCTAAATTCTATATTCAGTTCAATTCAACTCAAATGGAATGACGCGTCTTTCAGTGGGCCCCTTCGTTTCCCTATTTCGGGGCGAAGAGACGTATGAGAATAAAAGGGTCGTGATGTCCTCCCGTGGAGATTCCCTGAGACCCCTGCTCTGACGAAGACTGTCGGGCCGAATCGATTGCGTCTTTTCTCGATCCTGCTGAAGTTGGTCATGTGACTCTCTTGCGGCAGCAGTTAAAAGACCAGTTCCTAAACTAGTTTTCTTGGGAAGTCGTCTGTATTATTATTATTATTATTATTATTATTATTATTATTATTATTATTATTATTATTATTATTATCAAAAATAGTCACAAATTTATATGGAAAAAATAGAAAGACATATATATACATATGTGTGTGTTTATACACAGTGTATATATATATATATATATATATATATATATATATATATATATACATGTATGTTTATGTATACATCATCATATATATATATATATACTGTATATATGTGTGTATATATATCATAAAATAGCCACACAACTTCACTGTGCATATATATTCATATTTCTAGTGTTAAGTTGCAATAAGAAGGGATTGTTTAGATTCCAGAATCTGGAATCTAAATTGAAACCTAGCACGAGTAATATATATTATTACACACACACACACACACACACACACACACATATATATATATATATATATATATATATATATATATATATATATATATATATGTGTGTATGTGTGTATGTATATATATGTATGTATATATATGAAACAATCTGACGATTATAAAAACTAGATCAGAATTATAAGTACCGCATGTGTTTGTTCCATAACACTTCTAATATTAATAAGAACGACTTGAGCTGCTTTGAGAATGTTTTTGTTATGAATAGGTATTATCGTTCGATTTCTGTAAGTATTTTTAAAACTCCCTGAAACAAAAACAGTAGTTATAGTTAAACGCAGCAAATAAGAAATGAAGAACAGAAGCTCTCCACATTCTATACCTGTCACTTTTGTACTAAAAAATTGATCAAAACGTTCGACAGTTTCTGTGAATTATAGAAGGCTGGGGCGAGAGATTTTTCTTTTGTGTTTATATTTAACTGAAAGAATTATTTATGCATCTTTCAAACTCGAAAACTTGATGAAACCAATCTCGCTTTGACGCTTGTCCAGTCTATTTTCTAGACGTGTTGCATAGCAGGTCAGTTGAAAGACGTAAGGGTATTTCAACCCATTAAATCAACGCTGAATCGGAATGTTGGAACGCCGATAACAATATTTCTAATCGCAAGTATATCATTAAAATGTCTAGTCAGAAATAAAAGTGAATCGCATTTTGTTCTCTTCTTTTTTTTATAGTGTCTAGACATTCTGAATAGCAGGTCAGTTGGAAGGCGTAATCAGCATTTCACTTCGTTAAATCAGAATGTTGAAACGCTGTTCACAAGTATTCTGATCAGAAGCGTATCATAAAAATATCGGGTCGGAAAAAAAGGTTTATTTTATGTTTTGACGCTCTCATCAGCTTATAAAAGCTTGTAACTTTTTTCTTCGTAACTTACCATAGTTGTTCTGTAGTGTAAATTTCCCTATCTCTCCCAATAACAAGTATTCGAATCAGAAGTGTATCATAAAAATATAAGAAAAAAAGGTTTATTTTATGTTTTGACGCTTTCATCAGCTTATAAAAGCTTGTAACTTTTTTCTTCGTAACTTACCATTGTTGTTCTGTAGTGTAAATTTCCTTATCTCCCCCGACAGCAACGAGTTTTCTTTTTTTTATGCACCCATTAGTATCCTAGTTATCCACGAGTTTACTGAAGGCGACCTCTTAAATCTATTCATATGCAAATGACTTTTTCGCCGGGGGATTATTTTCTCGCCGGAGCGAGTCCCTAAAGGCATGAAGCGATGAAGCCTGAGAGACGCGGATATGATTGATGCAAATACGACACCTGGCAGCTTGCTTCTCTCCTCCGTGAAAGCACTTCTCTTTTCATACAGTTTACAGGTTGTGCGTTATTCTTTTCTCTTCCTATTTTGGTTTTTATACCCTCTTACATTTTTATTGATAAACCCTACGCCTGTCCTTTATCACTTTTCTTTTACAGGTGATTCGAGACCATATATTTTTTTTTTCTCCTAATGCTTTGCTTACATTCTCTGGTAACAACAAACAAGCATCATCTCAGAAAGTTCTGCGTCTGATCCAGAAAGCTCCACGAGGGAAAATAGTTCCTGTGTATTTTTCACCAGTCTCCCCAAACTTCTTGTTCCACCAGTACTCAAGAAATTGCTACCTTTTCAAGGAATAAGGCTGCAACATGAGAATCCAAATACTCTTTCACAGTTTAGATGTCTTCATTGATGTCGAGTTACTTGAGTAGATTCAAATGTCTTCATTATTGTTCTTGAAATGGTGATCAAGTAAGTGGGACTCCAGTTTAGAACACAGGTACGGTATTCAGGTGATACCAAGTCACTTGAGTACAGGAGCATGATGCATCGAAGCAAAGCAATAACCATCTGCTTACCTGTTGGCATGATGGCAGGCAAAAGTGTGAACTGAGCCTGTAATGATGGCCGTTGTTGAGGCTATCCGTTGGAGAGTAAAATGTCTGGCGTGTAAAACCATGTAATCAATGGTACTCACTTGTTTCCCGGTGGCTGATGTTTTTTAGTCGTGGAATGGAAAGGGGAGTATTTATCAACTGGCCTGAATGGAGCTCTGAGCGCTGCTGTTTCATGGTCCTTATATAACCTTGGGGATTACACCCTGGCATCATCGTAGGTGGCGTGCCAGTCAATCCCCGCCTCGTTTTCTATAGGGTTGTGCTCGTGGTATCATTCCCGGGTGTCATGGCGGCCAGATTTTCTCAGTTTTTTTGGCTCCTCCCCTTACGGCCGTCTTCCGCCGGCGAGGAATTTGCTTCTTCGAAAGCTGCACCTGGAAGTCAGGATCTCAGGCAGTCATTTTGAAGAGAGAGAGAGAGAGAGAGGGATTAAGGCTTACCCCCTATATGGAAAGAAGAGAGAATTGGGGAATGGGCGAATGAGACCCAGTTTTTTTAATCTAAAAATAATTAAAATGAATTCTATTCTTTTATTATGTTATTCTGGTCACTAGCGGATCCAGAAAAATTTAATGGGGGGAGAGGCACCAATTTTCATATTATACAATATATATATATATATACAGTATATATATATATATATATATATATATATATATATATATATATATATATATATATATATATATATATATATATATATATATATATCTTTAATCGATTTTTATATTTTTTCACATTTTTATATTTATTTATGTTAATTATCTAAATCTTCAATATTATTATTTTATCATTATTTTTCATTGGGAGGGCCAAGTGTCCCCCCCTTGAATCCGCTAGTGATTCTGGTAAAAACCTGGTGAGGTTGTTTGGAAAGAAGAGTCCTTCGTTGCACTGTTAAAACACACAAAAAAAAAAATGTCCTAAATAGCAGGAAAGAGTCTCGGAAACTTGATCTCTTAAATCTATCTATATGCAAATGACCTTTTTGCGCTGTTGCATATTTTTGGCGCCGAAGCAGGTCCCAGAAGCTATAAAGCGATGAAGCCTGAGAGACCCGGATGTGATTGATGCTAATACGACACACGCCGCCAGCAGGTCGCCCTTTTCTCCCGTGAAAGCCCCTCTCTCATTTTCCTCCCAGAGTTCCTCTTCCTTCTCCTTCCTTTTGTTTCCTGGGCTGCTTTCCTTCTCCTCCCATCGCCTTCAGCTTAGAGCGTCGGGAGACGTGAATCTGAGATGAGCGGAGAGTCTTGGCAGACTTCCTTCATTTGGGGTTTCGTGTTGCAGTGTCCTCTGCCGTTAGTTTTCGAGTTTTGGCTCTCCTTCTATTTCTTTTGGAATGCGATGAACGCATTTTTGGAAATGATGATTACAGTGATGAACGGTGGGAAAAAAATGTTGGTCTTGTCAGTCAAACGGTTTTATAAATAAGAACTCATTCAAGTGTGCCATTTTATTCACTTTGAAGTGTTCACTCTGTGGAAGCATAATTTTATTCTTGATTCACGCTATATTACAGCTCCTTTTTTCATGTTCTTAACGTATGTGACCGAGCAAATAAAATTAACTTCTCATGTTCGCTGAGAGAGAGAGAGAGAGAGAGAGAGAGAGAGAGAGAGAGAGAGAGAGAGAGAGAGAGAGAGAGAGAAACATTCCTTAGTAATGGTGTAGAAACATTAGCCAATGTCGCTTTACTTCTTATGTTCCCAGAGAGAGAGAGAGAGAGAGAGAGAGAGAGAGAAAGGGAGAGAGAGACAAACATTCCTTAGTAATGATGTAGAAATATTAGCCAATATCGCACTTCGTGGCTTCATCTCATTGAAGTTTAAGGAGTTATTTGAAAACCTATAAAGTCACTCAGTGGCCATTGGCTGCGAGAACGCTTTCTAAATGTGAGCATTCCTTATTTAGGCCTAATCTATATATATATATATATATATATATATATATATATATATATATATATATATATATATATATATATATATATATATATATATATATATAAAACTCTAGTATCGGGAGGTAAAGGAGAAAAGATGACTAACATGAAAATAAGTCTAGAGAAACCGTTAGCTGTTATCAACAAGAATATTAGGCCCATATTATTCTCATTATTTATATAACATTCAATGTATATTGAACTGCCCGCTTTACTATGTGGAATATAAGTCCAAAGGAAATTACGACTTAAGAGCTATTATTTGCTTCAAAGTGTAACTGAACCAAAACTTCAACGTTGGTTCAAAAAGAAAATATATACGTACCTAATTAGCTGAAGCCACTTGGAAAGTTCAAAATGAAACGACAGAGTGCCAAGTACTTTCGTGTATTGTAACACATCTTCGGGGACAGAAAGTACTTGGCAGTCTGTCGTTTCATTTTGAACTTTCCAAGTGGCTTCAGCTAATAAACAAAATCACGCGCTTAATTTTGTGATTTTTTAGTATATACATACCTAAATAAAAGATGGCTGTTAATGAACAAAATATAAAAAGGCTGAAAATAGGGATTTAATTTTGAAGAATATATTTAAAACAAATATCCCGTGAAAGCCCCAATACAAAAGAATGTCACTGATATTTCCACAAGTATCTGCTTCTCAGCTTAATCCCTAGTAGGGTCGCTTTTCCAACGGCTTATTTCTTATATCTGCTGTTGAGAAATGCAACACATATAATCACTGCTAACAATAGCAATGCAAAACTATAAACAATAGTATATGCTTATGTTATGAGGAGTTCAGGAACCGACGATTAGTATGAAACCTACTATATAATCTTATTTCGAAAAATCGCAAACATTCTTTAATTATGAATTACCTTTTGAAATCCAGGCTTCAATTTTTTTTCAATAAAGTTACGTTAAGGTTAATTAAAACTTATGAAATAGGTAACTACGGATGTTGAATATAGAAAAATATATGTCAAAAATTAACATTCTTTTTCTATGAATTATCTTTTGAAATCAAGAATTCACATTTTCTCAATACTATTAAATAATCGTTTATTCTAAAGTTACAAAATAAGTAGCTAAGAATGTTAAGGTAAAGAGAAATATATGACAAATTAACATATGGATTCAAGACTTTGTCCTTTTGCCATTATGCAAAAGTTTGTTATTACAAACTTATGACGTGGGCAGTAAGATTAATTTTGGGAATATACGACAAATATAGAACATGAAACTAATAAAAGATAGCACTAAGTAAGGAAGAGTAAATGTGTTATGTTCCTTCTTCCGGTGTGACAGAAATGGGGCGATCAATAATGAAAGAGGGAGAGGCGAAGATAACAAGAATAAAAAGATGGAAAAAAAAACAGGACGCAAGAAAAAAAAAAAAAAGAGACAATGGACCAAATTAGAATGTGGATGAGAATAATAATAGCGGATGAGGGGAGGAAATGAAAAATGGATGAAACAGAAGTATCGTTCAACAAAACACAAAAGCAGATATATATGATCTGTAAAGTAGAGAGAGAGAGAGAGAGAGAGAGAGAGAGAGAGAGAGAGAGAGAGAGAGAGAAATAAATAAATATAAAAGGAAGGGAAAATATTACTGGAAAAGTTCAGTTCGAAAATCAAAACCTTTTCACATTTCGTTACGTGTTCTGTACCTGACGTCAAAATATGCATTTTATAATACTGATAATATATGACACCTCTCTCTCTCTCTCTCTCTCTCTCTCTCTCTCTCTCTCTCTCTCTCTCTCTCTCTCATGGGAGATTCAATCTGCATGTATCGTATTTTTATAATATATGACATCATGGGAGCTACGTATAACAAAACGTATTGTATAATATATGACACCCTCTCTCTCTCTCTCTCTCTCTCTCTCTCTCTCTCTCATGGAGATTCAATCTACTATATAACAAAACGTATTTTTATATATAACAAAACGTGTATAACAAAACGTTTTATAATATATGACTCCCTCTCTCTCTCTCTCTCTCTCTCTCTCTCTCTCTCTCTCTCTCTCTCTCTCTCTCTCTCTCTCTCATGGGAGATTCAATCTGCTACGTATAACAAAACGTATTTTATAATATATGACACTCTCTCTCTCTCTCTCTCTCTCTCTCTCTCTCTCATGGGAGATTCAATCTGCTACGTATAACAAAACGTATTTTTTATAATATATGACACCCTCTCTCTCTCTCTCTCTCTCTTCTCTCTCTTCTCTCTCATGGGAGATTCAATCCAGTATAACAAAACGTATTTTTATATATTGTATAGATTCCATATGTATAACAAAAACGTATTTTTATATATGACACCTCTCTCTCTCTCTCTCTCTCTCTCTCTCTCTCTCTCTCTCTCTCTCTCTCATGGGAGATTGCATCTGGACTCTCTCTCTCTCTCTCTCTCTCTCTCTCTCTCTCTCTCTCTCTCTCTCTCTCTCTCTCTCTCTCTCATGGAGATTCAATCTGTGTATAACAAAACGTATTTTTATATATGACACCTCTCTCTCTCTCTCTTCTCTTCTCTCTCTCTCTCTCTCTCTCTCTCTCTCTACATGTATAACAAAACGTATTGTATAATTATGACACCCTCTCTCTCTCTCTCTCTCTCTCTCTCTCTCTCTCTCTCATGGGAGATTCAATCTGCTATGTATAACAAAACGTATTGGTTGGAGATTCAATCTCCCGTATAACAAAACGTATTTTTATATTTGACACCTCCTCTCTCTCTCTCTCTCTCTCTCTCTCTCTCTCTCTCATGGGAGATTACAAAGTCTTAACACGAGGTCCCGTAAAGAGGAAAAGGATTATCCGTCATATATTTATTTTGTTAATTATACATTTCCTTTGTAAATTAAGCCCCATAAATTGTGGTTGTATTTTTCCCGGAGCGATTTTTGCTGCTGGGAGGAAAATTTCGCCATTACAAATTATCAGAGCGTAGTTTTACTTTGCGAGTTAATGTTGTATCCCCATTTTTTTTCTCTTTCTCTCTCTCTCTCTCTTATTTATTGCACCTGGGGAAATTTTTTGTCT
Source organism: Macrobrachium rosenbergii (assembly GCF_040412425.1). Taxonomy (NCBI): domain Eukaryota; kingdom Metazoa; phylum Arthropoda; class Malacostraca; order Decapoda; family Palaemonidae; genus Macrobrachium; species Macrobrachium rosenbergii. The sequence continues at coordinate 51,984,626 of NC_089783.1, read as the reverse complement.
TTTTTTCTCTCTCTCTCTTTATTCATAAGGTTCTCATTACCACTTTTGTAGCTCGTAAAGAACAATGTTAGCGTTTTCCATTATTAACGAGACGAAGTATTTTAGAGCCTAATTGACTGAAGAAAATATGATGGATATGGCGAATTTGCAAATCTTTCCTATCCTTACAAACCACTGCGTCGATAAACGTCAAATTTTTTTGTGCTCACAATACACAGAATTTCGCTAACAAGCAAAACCGGATTATTAAAAGAATGTGATAAATAACTTTCTAAGACTGTATTATTAGGATAAATAAATTATATCTAGTAATTCTACTAAATCTTATAGTTAGAACACTTTACAAGACTTAAATGAAACAACAGACCCAAAAATTTTACCCAACTTCCCGACCCAGCAGTGAGTCAGTTGGTAGCATTTCATTTGTAAATATCAAAGAACTAATTAACACAAGAACAATGTTTCACAAAAATAAATTTCTGACTCACGGTGGGACCGATCCCCGGTCTTTCAAATGAGAGGCTTGGGTGTTGCCAGTTGACCCACACAAGCCATTAAAGAAATTTGAATCTAATGGCTCCCGTTCCTGAAGTTTTTCCCGGGCAGATTGTTGCTTAGTATACCAGCGAATTTTACCCAGATTCCCGACCCAGCAGTGCAATCCTTCCGTCAATTTCGCAATGAAGGGATAATTCGAATGAAATGCCACCTACTGACTCACTGCTGGGTCGGGAAATTGGGTAAAATTTATTGGCATTTCAGGCGGCCTCCTACCCAGGGAAAACCCCAGGTGCAGGAGTACTTAGGTTCCAACTTCTTTTATGAATTGTGTGGGTCAATTGGTAATGCCCTGGCCCCTCATTTGAAAGACCAGGGTTGTGTCCCGATGGGAATTAGAAAATTTTCTTCTGTGAAACTTGTGCCCGTGTGTTCATTAGTTCCATCATATTCACGCTGAAGGGGTAATTCGAATTATCTCATTTACATTGAGAACTTCCATAACTTCCCTTTAATTTAATTTCTCAGCCTGACCTGCCATTTAACTGATAATTTTCTTATTGTATTATTTCAAGTAAGAAAGAAATCTGATAGAGAGTAGCTGACATTTGTACGATTTTACCTTCGTGTGCAATTGTTGCATCGTATAGCTATTTTGGCGCATGATGAAAATAGCTAAACGAGGGAAGAAGCAACGAAGGTAATTGAATCGCTGCAAAAGGTCGCTGACGGAACATTTTATTTATGGAACCAAAAGCTGGTCTGTATGAAAGGAAGGACCGTTAGCTAATTCTTCCCTGTGAAACTGAAATACGGATACATAAATTCGATGAACGGCAATTACTGGATTTAGTTGTCTAATATATATATATATATATATATATATATATATATATATATATTTATGTAAATATATAATAAGAATATATAAAACGGAGAGGAAGATAGATAGATTAGCCTCATGTAGATAGAAAACCTGATGAGAGAATTTTTGGAAGAGCATAAATTTCGATGAACGGCAATAAAAAAATCGTGCATTGTTTTAAAAATCTAAGTGTCTATCTATATATATATATATATATATATATATATATATATATATATATATATATATATATATATAGATATATAGGACTTTTTCAGATAGATAGATAAAAATAGATAGATAGATATCATAGATAGATACAGCAGAATTTAGATAGATAGACATATTTTTTTGTAATCCTTGACTCTAGAAACTTAAACCTAATTAGAAATTTTTATTTTTATGAGTTCAGCACAGACAAATCAGAAAAAGTATCTCGATCATACAAAGTTAAACCTCTTATATAGAGCAGTGGAATATCTTTGTTAAGGAGACGAGTTTCCAAAACAAATTTTAAATCATATAAATGTGCAGTTTGTGTATATATATAGATTATATGAATATACAAAGATTATTATATTTACTTATGTTTTTTAGATATTTCTTATATGCATGCAACCTTTGAAATTTTTTTTCATATTTAATTTTATTACGGCGTCAATAACCTAGATGTTGTGACGCCAGTTTTAGCAACCAATATTTACATATGTTTTTAGATATTTCTTACATGCAACCTTTTAATTTTTCTTTTTCATGGCGTCAGTAGCCTAGATGTTGTGACGCCAGTTTTACCAACCCTAACCAATCAATCTGAGCAAGCTCTGCACTCAGACCCACCCAGAACCTTGCCAAGGTTCTTGGAGTTCACATTATCATTTAAACTTACCCGAGATGTTCTCCCTCGTATTTCACGAGGGCATTTCTCGTGTACTCGATGATACAGACTTGATTGCAATTCGCTGTTCACTTGTCCTGGTTTGTTTAATTGGCATTTCGTGACGCGGATCTCCTCCCCATTAAAGGGTGCTTCGGGCTGGAGGCAATTATTCGCCTTCAGGCAGTTCCAGTCGCTCGCTGGAACGGTTCGGAACTGGTTCGCTGGAGCCACTAGCGGATTCAGAAAAATTTCATGGGGTGGGCACCAGTTTTCATATTATGTATATATACAGTATATATTAAGTATATATGTATATATACATATATACTGTATATATATATATATATATATATATATATATATATATATATATATATATATATATATATATGTATAATGTATGTATATATACCTATATATACATATTATTATCTAAATCTTCAATATTTTATTTTGCCATTATTTTTCATGGGGGGGGGGGCAAGTGCCCAGGTGGCCCACCGCCCCTGGATCCGCTAGTGGTCCTGGGGCTGGTAATTCCGGCTGTTGATAAACAAACACGAAGACTTGATAAACTGGCTTCGATGATCAGTTGCTGTTGTGGTGCCTTTATTATGATATTCATTCAAGTTGGCTGTGGAATATTCTTCCAAAGGAGATGACAAACTTAAAGCGACGATGCAAATGCAATTTTACCCTAAAACGATTCATCTTGTATTTTCATCATTTTTTTTTCTATTTTGTTAATTCATTCATTTATCT
>NC_089783.1:51959124-51976624 GCF_040412425.1 Macrobrachium rosenbergii | reverse complement strand
ATTTCTTACTCCTTAATACCTCAAAATGCAATTACAAATGGTTTTAGCTCATCCTTATGAAAATACTGCATGGTTAAATAGCTGGTGCAATTATTTTTGAAAAATTATTTTGAAAACTTTTTCGCGAATTTTGTTATCCTTATAATTTCAAAGGAAATCATGTATTCTTTCATTCATCCACATTAACGTGTTTTATCGATAAAAGAAAAGACGTTTTGGGTCCTGATCGAATTTCTTATACTTTCACCTTCCTTAGAACAATATTCCTTTGACCAGAGACTACCTACGTTCAAACAAACCTCAACAACAAAATTGTTGTCTGATACAAAGTTTCTTTCGCCCTTTCTTCATATCTCGCCCCACTCAATTTGCAGAGGATGGGACAAGATTTGCATACCTCGATTCAGCGGATGGTCTAATCGCGGTCGCTCAACCGACAGAAAGTCCATTAACATTTCACTAGCGACCACTTCGTTGGCAGGTGATAAATACGGTTGGGTATTCCAGCAAAGTGTTATCTACGGAGAGGAATATATATATATATATATATATATATATATATATATATATATATATATATATATATATATATATATATATATATATATATATATATATTCAGCAAAGCGTTACCAACTTCAGAATTTTACGCTCTATTTTCCAGAGCCTAGCTTTTATCTAAAAGCCGGGTCGTCATAACGGCCATGTCAATATAATCTTAACGGAATATTACACATCATTTTGAGACTGTGAAATCTGATTATGCAAGAGATGTTTTTTTTCCTAAGCTAACAGTATAAGCAAGAAAGATGGTTTTGGAATAACTTCATCATCAGTGTAACATCGCCACGAACATCACTTCCTGATACCTCTCTCTCTCTCTCTCTCTCTCTCTCTCTCTCTCTCTCTCTCTCTCTCTCTCTCTCTGTCGGAATTCTTGATCATTATAACAATTCTGCCAGACTTTTCGCCCCCCCCTCATTTCGAGCTGAGCCTTTATTCCCAAAACGGGGAACGTTAAGATTAATGCATAAAAACGGCGCATTTCATACCCGCTGCCTACAATATTAAGTCTGAAATATCGGTCGTTTTTTGACTGTACTTTTCGCTGTTATTTTTGCGCTAAAATACTCATTGACGAATAGAACCGCCTTAAAACTGAAGTGATCATTCATACGTCAGCAGGACACGTTAAATCCTCTCATTTCGGGCTGTGCTTGTGCTTTCTGTTGCATCGTGCTTCTAGGTTTCAGCAGAATAAGAATCCAAATGGTGGATTTAACAGTGTCTATGGTTTGATATGCTTGGGACGTTGGCTATCGAAGCTGACATTTTTCACGAAAGTGGTAATGATGTCTGAGAGACGTGAAAATGAACGATGATTCGGGTCAAATTGTGAAGATAATTGAACGTTCCGGCATTGCTATACGCTATGTAGCTAGATATATGTGGATTTTTTGGTCTGTATGAAATGATGTTACTTTTGCTCACCAACGAAGTTTCGAGATGAAATCTAGCGAATCGAAGAACTGTACTTTGAAGATTCTTTTATTCTTTGATCAGGTGAAATGATTTACGAAATGACGTGAATTGCACTCAAATACAATTGCTCATCTCTGTGTGTGTGTGTGTGTGTGTGTATATCTATATATATATATATGTATGTATATATATATATATATATATATATATATATATATATATATATATAAATATATATATATATATATTTATATATATATATATATATATTTATAAATATATATATGATATATATATTTATATAGATAATTATATATATATATATATATATATATATATATATATATATATATATCTATATATATATTATATAATATATATATATATATACATATATGAATATTTATAAATATATAATGATATATATATTTATATGAAGGCGGGTAATATATATATATAGAGAATTATATATATACATCTTTATATATAATATGGGTATCAATATATATAGTGTTACATAGGCTGCAGTTTACATACAAGCCTGACTCAGAGTACAATATCAATCACTTTCAGATAACAAAAATTTATCATATCTTTAAAAACCTGGGTTCAATCCCAAGTGCACAAGGCTGCTGCGCCTCCCCAGAACACAACATCAATCACTTTCAGATAACAAAAATTTATTCGTCTGATATTCGCTCCGCAATAACTCCAGAACACAACACACCTGTTTGATTTATTCACTCTCTCTCTCTCTCTCTCTCTCTCTCTCGGAAGTGAAGTCTAAAAATTATCATCAGAGGTGGATTTTCATATCCCCTAGGCTTCTGACACTTCACAGTACCTCCCACTGGGAGAGAGGATAATCAGTGAACATGTGACATTCAGTCGTCACCAGATTCTCTTTTATCACAATAGTGGGTTATTTCAGAGTGGGTGAAAACCAACCACTTGAACTGAGATTCTGCTCTTTCAAGATTTACTCAACAGGTGAACAACACATGAAAAATGAAACAAAAAAGTGACACCGAAAGATTAATATCAAATGACACATTAGGCTTGTACACAGCTAAATCACAGCTGAAAATAGCTTACCATAAGGACTGAAATCTCAGTAAAGTAAACATGAGTGTCCCTTATGAATAAATATTCATCCAGTTAGAAAAAGAAAATGCGATTCTTCTACATCTCTCACTTCAAAACTCGGTAATGATTACAGATATATGGTACCCACGTCACTGAATACCTTACAGATATTATCCCCCGTAGAAATGAACATCAGAGCAAAACGGAAATGGAATTCTTTTATAAAGCAATAGAAACGAACTCTTTCTTGGAACTACGATCTCCTACTTACAAAATTCATGAATGTCCAAAATATCCAGGCTAGTCCAGACATGCAACTCGTTCACTCAGGCACTCCCTTCTAAACAATAGACAACACGCCAGTGTTTAACACAACAGCGTCTGAATATTTGACACTTGAGGAACAGTGAATTACCATGGGGCAACCTACCTCAATTTAACATACCACAAGATGGTTTACTTGGCCCTTTCACTTCTGAATGTAAGCTAGTTACTTTTGTAATAGTAAAGGGGAGTGACTGGAATTTACTCTCATAGCAGGATGGAAACAGTTATATATAGACTAGTGATTCACATTATTAGACTTATGCATAACTAATTTTTAACCCCAATATATATTTAACTGCTACAGAACATTTATAAAACTTTTAAGGTATAGAATCCCGTACGGTAACACCAGATGCAATAATATCAAGTAATAGAGACAATTAAACATCTTGTTTAGACATTTGCCATCTGAGAAATGTCCTTCAGCACAAGTTTTTCTCTCACAATCACTTTTATGAAGTTTAGGTGCTCAGTTAATGTAAATGCTATCTTTTACATTCTGAACCAATGAACTGCTTGAATGCCTCTCTTCCCTCCCAATTTGCCTCATTGTGTTAATTCGGGTACGTGACTTCTCTGGCTTTGTGTCTTGTGCATCTCCAGTGGTCATGTGAAACTGCGACACAACATAGATGTTCCGTGTCTGGATGTGGTGCTAGGGTGAGTGGGTTCAAGATAGGAAGTAAGCCAGTCAGGACCCGAAGCGACTCGTGCAAAAGGAGAGCAAGGTTTAGGCTAAGCCGCAGGGCCGTCCAAGTTGTTCAGTCAGTGGGCCACTCTTGAAAAAACAAAAAGTCATGCGGGCCACCTGTGTGTATGTATGTATGTGTGTATATGTGTTTATGTATATGTATATGTCTGTGAAATATTTTCTGTTAAAACAGAATTCCATCATATATAAGGGAGCCCATAGCAACGCCAGACTGCGGAAAATAAAGGCTATATTTCAGAGACCAAACTCTCTCTCCTCAGGAGAGACAGTTTGGTCTCTGAAATACCGCCTCTGTTTTCCACATTGTGGCATTTCTATGGCATCCCATATATTTGATATATGTATATGCATATATGGAAAAAAAGAAGGGAAGGAAATTGTGATCTCGGCGCTTTACTCCTATTGAAAAAGGGATAACTACAGAATAAGAGTGTTAAAACAAGACCAAAACGGAGCCACTTAACACAGCGTTTTATATGATGATCTTGGTTATCTTTAATTAATTGCAACGTCTGAAGATCTGATGTAACACCCAAAAGGCGCCAATGAAACTTTTCTTTGTAGTTATTGATTTAGTAAGGAATATTTCTTTTATACAGGATAAGCGGTAAATCTAATTTTTATGATATAAAAAAGATAAATATATTTTTACTTAATTTTCTCCAGTGGGGCACTTTCAAAATCAAACGGGCCACTCTTGGCCCACGGGCATGGGGTTGGACAGCCCTGGTTTAAGGGCATCTCTTCTGAACATCAGTCTTCCATGCTGGAATCACTGTCTGTGAACCTTCAGGCATGGCTGCTACCCAGGCGTCTCTTGGTGCCAGTTCTGTTAGCTCATATTCCAGCCAACTGACACTCCCCCATGAATTCCCTCCGTCCAGGCCTTTGTGACGACCTCTGAGGGAGGGCTTAAAGGAAGACCAGGGATCCCACTGGTAAAGCCATCAGATTCATGAAGGCAGGCATAAAGTAGATCCGAGAGTCACGCTGGTTTAAAACACGTTCAGTACAACCCCTAAGACAACATACAGGCAAAGGTTTCTCTTCGTCTTCATGCTGTGATTCTAGGTCGTTAACACTGTGGGTGAGCAGGGTGTCGAGTGCATAACACTGGAGGACCATGAGTGGCAGTGGGTGCTAGACTCATGGCCACTCCTAATCCAGAGGTGCGCTTAATTCTGTAGGTGCGGGTTTCCCAAGTGACCTGCCGAAAGGCCCGGAAAAAGAGTTAAAACAATGGCGGTTCTTCTTTGGGGTATTGTTGCTTATAGAGTTGAGTTGAATGTAGAATTTAGGCCAAAGGCCAAGCACTGGGACCTTATGAGGTCATTAAGCGTGAATGAGAGAGGTCAGAAAGGAGAAGACGGCAAAAGATAACCTTTTACGCCAATCAGCAAGAGTGTAGTCTCTTACAAACTTTCCTGGTGGCCGTGAGTCAGCCACAGATGTAGGACATTTATTTATTTCTTATGATTATTTTGTTCATTTTTACTAATCAAATCTGATTGTCACGATATATATATATATATATATATATATATATATATATATATATATATATATATATATATATATGTGTGTGTGTGTGTGTGTGTATACATATATATATATATAAATATATATATATATATATATATATATATATATATATATATATGAGTTCACAATTAATTGTTAATTAACGTATTTTACGATTGTAGCTCTCTCTCTCTCTCTCTCTCTCTCATATATATATATATATATATATATATATATATATATATATATATATATATATATATATATATATATATATATATATATATATATATATACATTTATATATATACATTTACGAAATTTTGATTTTGCAAATTTCAGTTATAACAAAGTCTTTAAAAAGTCCAGCGGAATAATGCTTTATTCCATCCCGTCAATCTTCCATTTCTGCTTTTATGGCTCTTCGTGAAATTGCTCCCATTGTCGTGAAATGTTGAAATGTTTAAAAGGTTATTCAGAGCTGGATATAAATTTCCGTTTGAAGAAATTCGGACGAGAAATGCAGCTGACCGTGATTGTGGAAAAGAATTCAAATGGCCTTTACTGATTTCATCTGAGACAGACGAAAGTGTGAACGCTACTGGTATTGTTATTATTATATGTTGTTTGGAATCATGAGGTTGTTAACTCATATTGTCTTGTACATTTATGTATGTATATATATATATATATATATATATATATATATATATATATATATATATATATATATATAATATATATATATATATAATATATAGAAATCATCAACACACAATCACGTGTGGAACAGAAATAAATTTCTGACTCACGTCGGGATCGAACCCAGGTCTCTCAGGTGGAAAGCAAGGGCATTACCCACTGGGCCATACAATAGTTGGAACCTGAGAGCAACTGCACCCAAGGAATTACCTGGGCAAGCTAACTGCTTGCATACCAGCGAGTTTTCCCCAATGACTCAGCAATGACCCAATAGACAACATTTCATGAATTATCCCTTCTGAGTGAATAAGATAGAAATCATCAACACACAATCACGTGTGGAACAGAAATAAATGCTTTCCACCTGAGAGACCTGGGTTCGATCCTGACGTGAGTCAGAAATTTATATATAATATATATATATATATATATATATATATATATATAATATATATATATACTGTATATATATATTTATATATATATATATATATATATATATATATATATATATATATATATATATATAAATGGAATTACAATTTCACAGCAATAGGCACAGTTCAACAGAACAGAAATGGAAGACTGACGAACTGAAATAAAATATTATTCAACTGAACTAATTATAACACTTTGCTATAACAGAAATTTGAAAAATCTAATTTCGTCATTATTTCAGAAAGTGTGAGATAGTGAGATCTGCAATGGAATTCTTTAAATACGTTAACTAACAAGTAAATAAGAACTGGTAGACATCAAAATAAAAACGACATAATCGATTCAAGACAGTAAATGTATGTAAAATATTACTATGGATATAAGCATCAGATTACATTTGACAAGTATAGAAGCAAGCTTAGGGGACTAAACATGGAGTTCTGAGAAACTGAGTTACACTGCACATCTTTTTATTTTTAACTAATGAATTTGTTTTAGTATCCCGTGTGCAAGTGCTGTATGTTGTTGAATCTCAGTTGTTGCCTCATTAAGAATACTCTGTTCCATATAACGTTCGAACTCCGTGTAGCAATGAGTTGTTCATGGTTTTAAGCTTCTGCAAATCACATTTTGATATATACTTTGTAGATGTTTTTAATCTAGATGTCGTGTTACCCAGCAAACTCAGTTATTGCTAAAGTGATTTAAGTATTTACTAGTAAACTTTATGGTTCGTTTTCATTTTTATTTTTATTCAAACATTCTTTTGAGGTAGAAAAATACTTATATCAATAAAAAATATTTTCGACAGCATAAAACTACAGAATCAGGAATTGCTTAATTTGTCTTGGACATCGTCGGTTTTGCTATAAAGTTTTGAGTGTAATGATAATTTTTTTTAACCAAAATATATCATAGTTTTCTTTATAAGTTAATTTATTTTTCTGCAAAAGTCCTGTAAGTGATCAATTTGGTAAATATCTGGAAATTTACGATAGGATTTGTTAAGACTGTCTTACTCGAAAGCCTGTTAATGTTCTCAGGCGTTGGCCACGTTAGTTTTACTTGTCATTTATATTTGCTAAAACTCGTGATAAACCTTCTCTATATAAGACGATTCTTCATAATATACCACATCCGTCTCACAGACTCAGTCAGGCAATCTGCACTTTCTGGACTTATGTCTTCCTTGAAATTATTATTATTATTATTATTATTATTATTATTATTATTATTATTATTATTATTATTATTATTATTATTATTATTATTATTAGCCAAGGTGCAACCTGAGTTAGAAAAGCAGGATACTACAGTCCAAAGTACTCCAACAGGGAAAGCAGCCTAGTGAAGAAAAAGAAATAAAATAAACAATAAACTATATAAGAGAAAGAGCAGAGAAAAAACAAATGCAACAAAAAAATTAAAACCATAAAACGAGGCTTATGGAAGCCTGCTAGTTCAAACTTCTGAAGTTCCAGCGATTCAACTAAGTGAGTAGGAAGTTCATTCCATTGTCTGGTTAGAACTCCAACAAAACTTTATGAAAACTGTGATGGTCAGCTTAGAAAAAAAAGGGGAAACTCAAAGCTGTTAGAGTTAATTACATCTTAAGTGCGTTGTGGATTGTACTGTCTTCGTTTGAATGAAAAGACTGATAAGAGATATGAAGAATTTTATAAAGTATACTAAATGATCTGACGTAACGACAGTGCCAGAGATTAATAAGATCTGAAATTAGAAAGCGTAATAGTGCCAGATTTTATTACATAAGAGCGTGAAATTTTATCTAAAGTCGTAATAGAAGTCAAGATTTTATCCACAGTCTAAGATGCGAGCGTAGATCAGGATATTAGTCAGAGATTTTATCTACAGTCTAAGATACGAGCGTGGAAGTCAAGATTTTATCTACAGTCTAAGATGCGAGCGTGGAAGTCAAGATTTTATCTACAGTCTAAGATGCGAGCGTGGAAGTCAAGATTTTATCTACAGTCTAAGATGCGAGCGAATTAAATAATTTATTCAAAACAGACGTGTCTTCAAAAACATTGGAAGACTTTTTACTATACCAAGTTTTTGAACGAGAGGTGACCAGCATTTTATCTACAGTTAATTTTCAGTCTAAGATGCAAATGAAAGTGTGGAAGTTAAGAATCAAAATTTTTGAATTTCATTCAGTTAAAGAACAATACCAACGAAAGATTTGGGTAGAAGATGCGAGCGTGGTGTGGGTTCAACTATCATTCAAACAATCATATTATAATTTCATTTGCATCAGGCACTAATTTTAACTAAATTTCAGTCAAGAGAATCTGCAACCGTAGGTCGACATCCAGATGGAATCTATGTGAATAATGAAACACTGTCTATAAAAAAAAAAAAACCTTACTTTTTCCAGGCTACATTTTAATCTACGTAGAGGCCCATAGGACGAGAAGTTCAGAGGGAGGATTATAAGAACCAGAGGAAATCGAGGCAAAAGGAAAGAAATAAAACCAAGCAGCATTCTATGAATTTCAAATCCTCAAAAAGAAAGTTTACGCTTTAGTGGAATTGTGAGAATTATGTAACTGGCTGAAAAACTGAGGCACCATCGCAAATGGGAGAACGGCATGATACCATGGGATGACAAGTGTGTAATGAGACTCGAGTGGATGATATACAAAAAAAAAAAAGAACAGTAAAAGATATTTTAATGTGTACAATAATTCCTAAGTAGTTTTACCGGTACTGAAAATGTGAAAACTTCAGGCCATTGTCGGAACGATATTAACCCCCCAAAAATTAGTAAAAATAACTGATTATTTATATTTTCACCAAACAGGATATGAAACGATAATGGAAAGTAGAATAAAAGAAGAAATGGCTAAAGGTCGCCTTATGACGATGAAGTTGACCTGAATATTATATCACTATTCCGAGATGCTGCTAGGATCAGGTCTGGTTGAGGAAGAAAGAACGTTTCAGTGTAAATTGTAAACAACAGTGAATAATTAAACGGCAAGAGGCGTGTGTAAATTTGATTCATCATTAAGCGTAAATAGAAAATAAGATCCGTTTAGAATGTCTTAAATATAAAACATAGCGGAAGAACACCATCAGATATGGGTATGAAAGCCAAGGTTACACGATCAACAAAGATGCTGTAGTGTGGTTGTTGAGTCTAGATTAGTCTTTACCGAGAGAACCAGTCACCACAAGCTCATTTTGAACGTGTAGCCTTAGAAAATTATCTTACGTCCCATTTAAAAAGAAGACAGTAATTGTGTTTCAAAAACTGAAACTTTCTCTCGCTAAAATACTTGAGATGTAGTACAAGTCGAAATTACTAGATGACTGTTCGAACTGGAACGTTTTCGTGGAACGTTTCCAAGCGCAATCAAAGAGAGATTCATGCTCTGCATGTCCTCATTTGTACATTAACAACGCTGTTAAATAAGTGAAATTTACCCCAAAATTGATATTTTGGATGATTTTTATTAATCTCACTATATTTGTCACAAAGGGCAAACTTAACAAGATAGTCTACTTTAAAGACAATACAGGTGTCAACTTGATACATTAAAGATAACACAGAAGTCGTTTGAGCACGAATAGAAATAAAACATCAATAACTATCACATTACAGCAATAATTCTAAAATAATAACAAGTGGCAACTCTATAAGGAAGACACGCTGAACAAAGGGTTCATCCGAACGGGAGATTCCAACAACAGCGTCTAATCTCTTCCTCGTTTAGTATTTCTCCCCGTCCCCATTCTCACGGTTTAGTCGCAACACCAATATCTAGCATAGTTTCGGAATTGAGTTAATAACCCTAGCTGTGGACTGTGTAACATCTGAATAATAATACTACACAAACAGCCGTAGTTTGTTCTGGGAGATGTATGTGCAGAGGATGTCCTATTCAGTGAAGTTTAGTCAAATACGCCCACTAGCCGTCGCAGTGTGCTAGTGTCCTATTTAATGCTAGGATTCTTTCGTAGCTTTGTTTGTTTAATTTTTTCGACTCTATGATTCATTTTAGGAGAGTTGGAAGAATATTTCGTGCGCATTCCAAGATACCGATTAATCAAAATATCTCTGTGCACTGTTGATATCTTCACTATTTTAAATTAGTGGGCTAAATACTGCGTTTAACTTTGACCTTTGACCTTTATGGATGACAGATTTACATTATCATCTATTGTCGGACGGAAGACCCAATGGCATGGCAGCTCATAATAAAAAAAGAAAAGAGCAGGAGAAAAAGAAAAATTATAGTGGGTGTTGATCTGGCGTCTTGGGGGAGAGAAAATTACTATTAAGGGAAACACGGGAGCAGGAAGTGAGTTCCAAGGATTTTCAGTAGATGGTAAGAAATCACCAGTGATTGCTCTGAGCTAAGGTGAGAAAATGTCACCTGACCGGTGTTGACAATAGGAGTCACTCTCTCCCTGAACTTAACGGCACAATCAAGCTTTCTGTACATCTTATAATGCTGTGTGAGCCAAGGCCCGTGAAACTTTCAACCAATGCCCGGCGGTGCCTGTCCCATAGCGTTGCCAGACGTACGATCAGAGCTAACTTTAACCTCAAAATAGAAACTACTGAGGCTGGAGGGCTGCAATTTGGTATGTTTGATGATTGCAGGTCGGATGATCAACATAACAATTTGCAGCCCTCTAGCCTCAGCAGTTTTTAAGATCAGAGGGCAGACAGAAAAAGTGCGGACGGACAGGCAAAGCCATCTCGATAGTTTTCTTTTACAGAAAAATAAATAAATAAATAACACAGAAGCCATTTCAACATGATGTTGAAGTTGACATAGAAAAGAGCCAATTGATCAGTGGACATTGAACAATTGAATGACCGTTTATTCAGTCTTATCGACTTAGAGATAAAATAGAAACCATCCCAAAACAAAAGCAGTATTCCCAATAACGACTCATGAGGCAAAAAAAAAAAAAAAAAGGTTTAATAACAGAAATAAAAAGAAAGAACTTACGACACCTGAAAAAGGAACCTAATTCTTAAGACCTGGCTTAATCATTTGAACTGTCAAAATTAGTAGATTTCATGATTAAACCTTAATATTTACTGTTTATAAGCACACATATTATAATTACAGCATGCATACGCTGAGAACTAAATTAAGAGTTTTCATAGAAGCTCCAGCTGAAAATCTTTCTTCCCAAAATTTAATTAAGAGATTGAAAAAAAAAAAAAAAAAAACATAATTTTGTCAAGATCAAAGAACTGGGAGAGGGGGAAAAATCGAATGTTTATTTTGTTAAAATACAAGAAGATACAGGGAGCCAGCTTGTTGGCAAAAGAGAGAAGGAGAGAGAAGATGCATGAGGTGCAAAAACAAATTCTTCAGTACGTCATAAAAAAAATATATATATATATATATATATATATATATATATATATATATAATGGTAAAAAGAAGAAACCGAAAGTGAAAAATAAAACCTCAGCTTCCCCGAAGAAGGATAAAAAGAAAGTTGGGCAGAGAAAGTTCAAAAATAAAACCTCGGTTAATCCTAGAAGAGAGAGAGAGAGAGAGAGAGAGTTTATCGGTTGTCATTCAAAGTTTTCCCGGGCACCGGCGGGTTGGTCAGCTAATTATATATATATATATATTGAAGAAGATTCGTGATTTATTGGATGAAATCGATAGAAAATCAAAATTTGCCTATTTAAATGCATTTTTGGTTTTGAAAGGACGATATTCCAAATAGTGTTTATTTGCTCCATTATTCAAGAGCACGCAAACACTTGCATTAACAATCACACTTTCGCAAACATAATATATATATATATATATATATATATATATATATATATATATATATATATATATATATATATATATATATATATATATACACACACACGTGTTTGTGTGTGTGTGTGCTCGTGAATACTGGAGTCCGTACAGAGTTTCTATACTAAAGGCATTTGGGGAATATCGTCCTTGACAATAAAAAATGCGCCGAAGTTTCTTCGGCGCAATCGAGTTTTCTGTACAGCCCAGGCCCATGAAACGTAAAGCCGCAGACCATGAAACTTTCAACCACGCCAGACGCACGATCATGGTTAACGTTAACGTTAAATAAATGAAAACTACTGAGGCTAGAGGGCTGCAATTTGGTATGTTTGATGATTGGAGGGTGGATGATCAGCATACCAATTTGGAGCCCTCTAACCTCAGTAGATTATATATATATATATATATATATATATATATATATATATATATATATATATATATATATATATATATTATATATATATATATTTGTGTGTGTATGTAAAGACGAAATTCACGAAGGAAAGAGAAACAATGGAGTGCTGCAAGCCCTTTCGACTCGTCGTCCTTTACTTAGCAGACTAAGCAAAGGACGACAAGTCGAAAGGCCTCGCAGCACTCCATTGTTTCTCTTTCCCTTGTGGATTTTGCCTTTATTTATATATTTATCACGTTCCATATTTTCGTGATTCAGTTATACATAATATATATATATATATATATATATATATATATATATATATATATATATATATATATATGTGTGTGTGTGTGTGTGTGTGTGTGTGTGTGTGTGTGTGAATTAAAGTACATAGAATGCTACGATTCTTGCCTCTTGTTTATGCAGCCATAGACACTGGAAGAACATATCTGCAAGGCCTCAGACCTGATTTATTATTTTTCCTTTATAAAATGTATTGCCTTGGTACTCGCTTTGCTTCAGATCTAATTGCACGGCAGAAATACCTACGATCAAATAAACGTGACATGAAATGCAATAAGTGCCTCAAAATCATAAATCTTGAGTAATGTACAGAGTGCCATCATGAAATTCTTTTAGTAACTCAGCAAGTTTACAAGAGATACACTAGGACTTCTCTCTCTCTCTCTCTCTCTCTCTCTCTCTCTCTCTCTCTATATATATATATATATATATATATATATATATATATATAGAGAGAGAGAGAGAGAGAGAGAGAGAGAGAGAGAGAGAGAGAGAGAGAGAGAGAGAGAGAGAGAGAAATTCTGATCTGAATTATAATTGATTAGTACACCTGCCCTGCCAGATGCAGGTACACACCAATTAAAATTACTCCACAGGTAAAGTAAATTAGATTTTTTAGGTCATTATTGACGTATATTATATGTGAGCATATTAACGTTCCGTTTGTGATAGTGTGATATATATATATATATATATATATATATATATATATATATATATATATATATATATATGTTTATACGTGTGTGTGTGTGCATGCATATGTTTGGGCTTTTTGTGTGTGTGTGTGTGTGTGTGTGTGTGTGTAAACTTAGGTATGGCGTCTTGTGTCAGTGTAGAAATGCTTGGTTATACCTCCACAAAGCTACAATTATTCGGGTTATTTCAGTCTGACTTCAATAGTTGTTTCTCCTATCGTGAGCAACACTTAACCTCTATAATATGAGGACGCCTCAAGAAATTTGACCAAAGGGGCAGTGTTAGTAAACATCTGACCATCCATTGACAAATACTAGGCATTAAAAAGCACATACACACACGCAATTAACAGACACGGATGGAGGTATGGAGTAAATAATTAACTAGGTAGTGCTTCCCACATTCATATCTTCTTTTTTCATTTTTCCTCTTTTCACACACACATACAAAATATATTTAACGATAACAGAACTCCGATCAGTCGAGGGCTGTTAATGGTACAAAAGAATTAGAATGAGACTAACGGCACTAAACAATGGCGCAGGATTTATTAAAAAAAATTATGCCATGAAAAAAATGCCGACTAAGGGAGAAATAAGCGCAGACAATAATGTCAGAAAGATTCTGGTTTAGGGGGAAAAACATTACGAAATTCTTGAACAGATTCAAGTCTTTTCTCTTATAGGACGCGAAAGCTAATTCAGAAATTGAGGCCCCAGTTCTCCAGTTTAGCACTAATCGCTGGTTACTTTTATCAGGGTAAAGTGATCGAGAACCATACCCAACCATCTGAAAGTTGTTTTCGATAATGGATGCAAAATTTCGATAAAAAATTAAAGCATGTGAGGTACGTTTGCCTCAAAAGCCGTCTTTTTTTTTTATCTGTAATGTATAAAATATCTTGGGTTTGTCTGTCATATTACAAAGATGCTTAAAATCAAAGCTTAGAGGCATTGCAATGGGACCCATTTCAGGAAGCATTTATTCTTAAGAAACCGTTTATGAAAGTTATCATCATCAGTGTTTCCAGCGATGAGCGATACAAAGAGCCTCTGAAAGTCTGACGCGCATGTTTTTCTTGTGCTTTCACTTACACAAATCTCCACTCATCTCCACCCCACCCGTTTCATAGTTCACAGCCGAGCATTTAATTACTTTTGTATTTAGGGAGCCACATGACGACTTCTTTTATTTTAAAAGACAGATAAAAATAAATAAGCCTTTCCTTCACACAGAAACAAAATTTTCGTTACATTTTTCTTACATTTTCCTTTATATACAGTGTGCTAGTTATTCGAACGGATAAAGAAGAAACAATACTTTCCAGTTTCACTTCTTTACAAACAATCATTTTGCCGGCACTGCAACTAAGCCGTTTTGGCGTCAAACAACGATTTCAGACATAACTGAAATGAGAAAAATACCGAGTCTTCTCTTTCAAAATAAAATGATACACTGCTTGATTTTAATCTGAGAACTCAACTAAGCCGTTTTGGCGTCAAATAACGGTTCCAGACATAACTGAAACGAGAAAAATACCAAGTCTTCTCTATCAAAATAAAATTATATATTCCTTCATTTTAATCTGAGAACTCGAAAACAAAGAAGGAAAATATACAGGAAAATGCATCAGGGGACAACACTGAAGAAAACAGGGGGCGTGGGGAAAAGGGTTAGCCTTTTTTGAAGACTTTCTTTTTCTGGCGCCCCCTCATCCTGGGGTCTCGGTTCCTTGGGGAATGCAGGTGAAAGCAGGATTCCTAATTAGCGTTCGTCCCCTCTGTGACGCCGCAAGATGGTTTGTCTCACACCCTCACCGTCCCCCGGTTCTAATGAACGCTGTAGCTGCTTCGCAGGAAGGCCAGCTTTTAGTTATTAATTAGCGTATGTATGTATGTATATATATGTATATATATATATATATATATATATATATAATTATAGATATATATATATACACATATAATGTATATATATACATATATTCCTTAGTCTTCTAGGATGAGACTGCAAGTCTATATCCGTCCTCATCCTTGCCGTCACCCACCACAGTCGACTATGTACCAGGTACATATCCTCTTCCCGGGGGAACAGAACACACTGAGATTTTATTGGCCGTCGCTTAAGAAACTCCTGTTCGCTCTGTTATCGAAACAGGCCTATTTGCACCCTACTTTACCACTGAGTTTTAAAATCATAATGTCATTTTTTTCATCAGTAATTTGATCATCATTATTCGTAATGGTAATCATATACGTATACGGCATGTTAAGATATCAGGAATTTGCCGGAGAGGAAAATTGCGTTATTATGAAGAGGAAAGAAAGTTGTAAAAGGCTAAAAATAACTGTATCTCTGGCCTAATTATGGAGACAATGAGTAAACAAATAAATAAGTAAACAAAAAATTGTTAAATAAATAAATTGGTAAATAAATAAATGAATGGCACGACAAGTTGCAACAATCTCTTCTTGTGCGCAGCAAACAAAACATTATGAAATAAATAAACTGGTAAATAAATAAATGAATGGCACGACAAGTTGGCAACAATCTCTTCTTGTGCGCAGCTTTGATTTACGAGAGAGTAAAACGAAGCGGATATGATAATTATGAAAAGGAGAAAAACATTCTCCACTACAAAGGATTACAATATTAAAACTTACATTCTTCAAAGAAGAGAAAAGAAATGGTTTTTTTTTTCTACTTCTACTGCAGTGAGTAGGAATTTAATTGTTAAGAAATATATTATGCTAAGATTTTGTTTCGGATTTTGATACAAGGATAAAACTGGTCAGGAGAATGAGTGGCACGGGAGGAAAGACAGGGAAGTGAGGAGTAGCTTCTAACTCATAAGACTATTAATTAATAGAAGGGAAACAGGGAGAGATAGATAGGTGCAAGAGAGAAGAGAGAGAGAGAGAGAGAGAGAGAGGTACATAAGGGAGAGGGACAGTGAGGGATAGATAGATACGTACATAAGAGAAAGAGAGAGAGATGGGTACTTGAAAGAGAGAGAGAGAGATAGAAAGATAGATGCATAAAGGAGAGAGAGGGAGAGAGAGAGAGAGACAGGTACATAAGAGAGAGAGAAAGCGAGGGATAGATAGATAGATAAGTACAAAAGAGAGAGAGAGAGAGAGAGACAGGTACATAAGAGAGGGAGAAAGCGAGGGACAGATAGACAGATACGTACATAAGAGAAAAAGAGAAAGATTGGTACATAAAAGAGAGAGAGAGAGAGAGATAGAAAGATATGCACATAAAGGAGAGAGAGAGAGAGAGAGAGAGAGAGAGAGAGAGAGAGAGAGAGAGAGAGAGAGAGAGAGAAGCTTTGCTCTGATGAGCGATATAAGACCGCCATATTTCCTCCAAACTATTCCGAGATAAACCGTGTCATCAGTTTCCGACCCATCGATTTCTTTCAGCGTCCCAGAGATAGAGCAGAGAGAATCTGAATATACATTCATTTATTTTTTGATGAAAGGGGCGTTTCTTCCGTCTCATTTCTTCCGTAAACAGTCGGAAGTTTATGGGGGGAGTGTGCAAGAGTATAAGTGAGAGATCACCTTTGAAGTCAGGTGATCGATCCTCGGTGGACGAGTCGGTAGAGTTCTCGGCTGGCACTCTGCTAGTCCCATGTTCGAGTCTCCGGCCGGCCAATGAAGAATTAGAGGAATTTTTATTTCCGGTGATAGAAATTCATTTCTCGGTGTAGTGTGGTCCGGATTCCACAATAAGCAGTAGTTGTCAGTTCCTACCTTAGGTCTTCCCGTAGTGAGGTAGTGCCGTCAGTGCACCTCACGCGGTGCGCTGTAGGCATTACTCGAGGTCCTCTGCAGCCGCCTTTCGGCCTAGCCTAGCTGCAACCCCTTGCATTCCTTTTACTGCACCTCCATTCATATTCTCCTTCTCCTAACAAATTTTCCATAGTGCAGGTGCGAGGTTTTCCTCCTGTTACACCTGTCAGACCATTCTACTCTCAATTTCCCTTTCAGCGTTGGATAATCTCTT
>NC_089783.1:51926624-51954124 GCF_040412425.1 Macrobrachium rosenbergii | reverse complement strand
GTACATACATATATATATATATATATACACACACACATATACATACATACATACATACATACATACATACATACATACATACATACATGCATGCATATTTACACGTATGTATATAATTGTATGTGTGTGTATGTGTGTTATTTATATATATATATATATATTAGAGAGAGAGAGAGAGAGAGAGAGAGAGAGAGAGAGCGTGTATGTATGAGGACGCTGCGTATGTGTTGCTTATGCTGTTAATCACATTATAAAAATTACCATTACTCGCACCTGAATATATAATCACATCATTAGTACGGTAAGTTATTATAATTTATTCTTGATAACCACAGTTTTCATTATCTCTCTTATTCTCTTTTTCTCTCCCCTTGTTCTTTTTCTCCCCCTTACACGATTCCCTTTCGCAAAAGACAACAAAGGACAGCGATAATAATCCAGGAATTCCAGGAGACTTCCTGGACAGTCTGTCGCCCACATTTCAAACTTCATTTTTCTTATTTTGGAAGGGAAAAGCATTGTTGATTTCCGAAGGGATATTGAATTGTTTCTGTTAAGGTATTCCCGTATGTGAATGTATAGATACATTATCATACACATGCACCCACACACAACTATATACGCGCATACATATATATATATATATATATATATATATATATATATATATATATATATATATATATATATATATATATATATATATATGTATATATATATATATATATATATATATATATATAATGTGTATATATATACATGTACATATATATATATATATATATATATATATATATATATATATATATATATCTGTGTGTGTGTTTGTGTGTGTGTGTGTGTGTATTTGTTAGTCAGTTATCTTTATTGCTTTTCCAAGTTTCCGCCAAGTCTTCATTTCCACTCTCTTCAAAGTTATTTACCGTTCGCCATCTCCGGAATGAACGAAATTCCTGGTTTTGGGGTGAGCTCTGGTCCGAAGCCAGAAGGCTGCGCCTAATATTGTATTCTGCTGATCAGACAAGTAGAAAGGAAGGATTTGTCTGTCAGGTAGGAGTCCTAGGTTTGTCACCGGAGCCCCATAGATGTTGGAGTGTAGGGAGGATGAATTACCCTTATAGTTGGAGACTGAGAGCGTTTTCTCCATGTTGGAGAGGTTTCCTGTAGGGAGAGGACCTCTGGTGTTGGTCTAGTTAGTGCCTATTGACTGAGAAGAATTGTTTTTTAACCAAGGTGTACTTGGCTTAATAAAACAGTAACACATTTATCGTAAGAAATTATAAAAAAAATAAAAGTTTTTACTTTACGTTTATACAGCAGTCTGGTTCTCAATGCACTGAGTTTTAGGGACGCATTGATTAAGAATTGTATACTCATTAATTTAATCATGTGAATAACAAGAGGCCAAGTACGGTGTACCTAATACGAAAACTAGTTTTAAATGAAACTAGTTTTGGGTGACTGCTGGACTTTTTCTTGAACCTAATATTTAATCTTTTTTTAAGAATGAGTGAGAGTCAGTGTCTAAAGGCTAACGATAGATGGAAAACCATAAATTTTTCAGCCTGACTCCTGGTGTAATTTAGAGAGAGAGAGAGAGAGAGAGAGAGAGAGAGAGAGAGAGAGAGAGAGAGAGAGAGAGAGAGAGAGTAACAGGTATTTGCAGCTTATCTGGAAGTAGAAAGACGGGTAAATATACCAGGAACTGCGAATTCCATATCAACATAATTAACAAGATCTTACAAAAAAAAAAAAGCAGTTTGTGAGAGAAAACATGCGATGTAGCATTAAGTATCTCTCTCTCTCTCTCTCTCTCTCTCTCTCTCTCTCTCAACAGGAAAATCTCTCTCCAACAGGACAAAAATGAGGTCCAAAATAAAAAAGAAAATGACAAAATGAGAAGACAAGAAAATGAGGTCCAAAATAAGAAAAGAAAATAGGTCCAAAATAAGAAAAAGAAAATAAGGTCCAAAATAAGAAGACAAGAAAATGAGGTCCAAAACAAGAAAAGAAAACGAGGTCCAAAATAAGAAGACAAGAAAATGAGGTCCAAAATAGGAAAACAAGAAAATGAGATCCCAAATAAGAGAACAAGAAAATGAGGTCCAAAATACGCAAACAAGATAATGAGATCCAACATAAAACAAGAAAACGATACCCAAAATACACAATAAAAACGATATCCAGAACAAGAAAACAAGAAAATGAGATCCAACAGAAGAAACAAGAAAATATTTGTAAAAACCGGAGGGTAAACGAAACTCATGATAATAAAATGGACGGGTGGATAGTAAAATGGAACAGCTGGATAGTAATTGTTACCGGATCCCAACCTGTACAATACGTGAGTGACCATGGCGGCGACTGAACACAATTTGGATACTGAATGAAACGGGTGGACAGTCGCCTCGGCAGCCTGAGAACTGCCTAAAGTAGGAAGTTTAAAGAACAGAAGGAGGGAGACGCAGCAAACCAATAAGAAAAGAGGATATAAGGAAAGTAATTCTAAGAAGAATCTTTTAAAAAAATCATGTTCGAAAAATAAACGCGGTCTTCGGTGGTTCAAGAAATATGTTAGCGTATATTTTAGATGTCAGAGCTTTCGAAATCGCATTTGCCAGCGTCGGCCAAAGGAAAATTGTATATTTCATAAGTTACAAATAAAATATGTTTCTCTTTCCTCTTCCGACTTTTTTTTATTTATTTTTTTTTTACAGCTGTGGCATCATTTTTTTTTAGATTTTTTTATTTTTATACATTACGTATTTCGTTTATTCTCGTGTGTGGCTGTTTGTGTTTGTGTGCGATAACGCTGCATCTACTTTGCTTACTTTATAGCACAATATCCTAATGACCTACGCTTTTTAGTTTTCTGTAAAAGAAAACTGTTGTGCCGGCTTTGTCTGTCCGTCCGCCACCAGATCTTAAAAACTACTGAGGCTAGAGGTCTGCAAATTGGTAAGTTGATCATCCGCCCTCCAATCATCAAACATACAAAATTGCAGCTCTCTAGCTTCGGTAGTTTTTATTTTATTTAAGGTTAAAGTTAGCCATGGTCGTGCCTCTGGCAACGATCTAGGACAGGCCACCACCTGGCCATGGTTAAAGATTCATGGGCCGCAGCTCATACAGCATTATACAGACCACCGAAAGATAGATGTATTTTCGGTGGCGTTGATTATACGCTGTACAGAAAACTCGGTTGCGCTGAAGAAACTTCTGCGCATTTTTTACTTGTTTTTATGTCTTGACAATTATTTAAGAAGAGATGACGCAAGTTCGTTCTCTCTTGTAAACCCCATTTATTCACAGTGCAGTCTTGAATGCTATAGTAACCTGCTGGCTGGTGTCGTATTAGAAACACCCGCTGTCGGGTCTCACAAGCTTCGCACCGGACACCATCAAGTACTCACTATGGAAAAAAAAAAGATTCGTCATATAAATATAGACTTCAGAGAAAGGCAACAGCGTACTAGGAGCTAGCAATCTTTATTACTGATACGATATTATTTCGTTTTAATTTTCCGGACTCTGTGCCTCGGGCAGTATAGCGCAAGACTTACCGAAGGTTCTTTGCGCGATCTGTTGGGGTCCCAGCCGCGATGCTAAATGAACTCAACTCCGATTTTGTTCCTTGTGGTCCCTCCCCACCCAGCTGTAAGGCCTCTGAAATCGCCTTGTCTCGGCTTTGATCTCACTGAAAGGGAAATTCATAGTGTCACTTTGTACCCTGTTTGGCAAACATTACAGAGGTATTCGAGGTATTCGAGTTATTCTGGTTTTTTGCAGTCGTTTCCATCAATGTCTCGTCTTGTCCGTCGCTCTGCCACCAGAACATTTGTAGCAATGTCAATTTTCTCCAGTCTTGTCCTTGTTCATGTCTGAAGTTGTGTAAAGTTAATGGTGTCATTATTTTTTGACAGCTGAGCCTCTTTGTTTGTTCAGTATTTTCATGGATGAGAAACACGAGAAGTCCGAGATGTGGAAGAAGACAATGAGCCGTGATAAAAACTGCTGTGGGCAAAGGGCTGCAATTTGGTATGTTTGATGATTGGAGGGTGGATGATCAACATACCAATTTGCAGCCTTCTTGCCTCAGTGGTTTTCAAGATCTGAGGGCGAACAGAAAAAGTGCGGACAGAATAAAGTGCTGACAGAATAAAGTGCGGACGGACAGATAAAGCCAGCACAATAGTTTTCTTTTCAGAAAACTAATAAAAAACTAAAAAAAAAAAAAAAACGAGGAACTTCAGAAACACAGCACTGATATCTAGATAAGCAAATCTAGTCTTCAGATACGTTCTCATGACATTTAACTCAAATCACCACCGGGAATGCAAGATCGAAGCAAACAAACTGAACGAACAAACAAACAAAAAAAAACAGAAGAGGAAGATAAACACAAAAGCGCTTTCAGGGAAAAGGGAGGGAGGGGAGGGGGAGGGAGGGAGGGGGTGGCCTACTGTCGAGTGTCGTATTAGCATCAGGTCACTTCCGGGCGGTCTCTCTCAGGCTTCATCGCTTTATGTAGCTTCTGGGACCTGCTTTGGCCCCCGAAAATAGATTTAAGAGATCTGCTTCGGCAAACTCATGCCCAGTCATTCGGGAAAGTAGAGGCGCTGAAAGGGGATCATTTTCATTAAAGAAGAGAAATTGCTGTATGGACGCCATCTCATAGTGAAGCCGATCAGATGTTTCATGGATATACTGAAATGTCTATTTACGATCAATTATCTTTACAAAACCAAACTTTTCCTCTGTGACAGCTGTGTAGCTCATAAAATTTTGCATTGCCTTATAGGTATTTCAGACTACAATGCAATTAAAAATTTTGCGTTCAGAGTATGAAGAATTATATATCCAAAACAGCTCTGTGAGAAAGTCACGTAAACATTTGATCATGAGACGCCGATCCTTATATACAATCTCGTTTTTATTGTTCTTGAGCATTTTTCAAATGAAAAGACACCTGTAATAAGTGTAAAGACTATTGTGCATTCCATTCCAATTACTTTGTTGAATGTTACGGCATAGTTCAAGAATTATATGTTACTGATTATCAAGAATTCATTGTGGAAAAAAAGAAGATGCGTGAGAAGAGAATATTAATGTTAGTTTATAGCTATGACAAATACATGAATAGTTTTCATTCGGGCATAGATACGGGCTCATTTTCAAGCACTTCTTGGCTAACTCTAGTGACATGCTTGCAGCTACTTGTATTATAATCTCTCTCTCTCTCTCTCTCTCTCTCTCTCTCTCTCTCTCTCTCTCTCTCTCTCTCTCTCTCTCTCTGGACACGGTTGTTAAAAAAAGGCAAGGACGATGGAACGAAACCTGGAGATATTAGAACAGTCACCCTCTTTTGAAATTATAGAATAGTGTGCTTTCAAGATTAAGGATGTTCTTTTTATGATGAGGCAAAAAACATTAAAAACATATCAGATATCAAGCACGTCCAACAGAAAACTATAAAACCCTGGAAAGATGCCGCCGCGAGCCCCATACCCTCAATGACTTGAGTTCATTCCTTGGGCTTGGCTGTTAGGAATGACATGTGAAGGCATAGGGCTGGTAAGAGTCTGAATGAAAGAATTAAATGCACCATTATTTTCTGAGCATAGATTTGACAGCGCAAAGAAACAACTAGATAAGTTTTCTCAGGATGATAGGCAGCTGTAGCGTAAGATTCGTACGGGTATATGGAAATGGTCTTGGATATGAGACAAAGAGGATTCTTAGAGGGAGGTGAATTCATGTTATTTGAATTACAAGTTCTGTGCTATGAAGGTTAACTGTGTAGTCAGTCACCCAGTGCAGGTTTGAAGGCAGCAAACCTGCAGAAGCATGAGGCTCAAGGCACGCTGAAGAATCTCAATCTTCTAGCCTAACACCCTACCTACAGGGTACATTTAAAAAACCAAAGTAGAATCTCATAAGTCTATTTAATACCAAAATTATCGTAAATTGGTGGCTTCCTAATCCAGCAGTTTTTGTCATAGCATTTATTTACGTGACAACAGTCTTTCTCACACATCACACCTGGGCTTTTTTTTTTTTTTTAGATTTTAACAAAAAGGAAATCATAACCCTGTCTGCCTTGGATGAGTCACAATTAAAGAGACTTCATCTCCGATTCTTTGGTACAGAAAATCTTCCTTCACTAACAAGAGACAGAACAGATAAAACAATGTAGGTGGCAGTGTTAGTGGAAAAGATAAAAGATATATATATATATATATATATATATATATATATATATATATATATATATATATATATATACATATACATATAAACATATATACATATAAACATTATATATATATATATATATATATATATATATATATATATATATATATATATGTGTGTGTGTGTGTGTCTGCATTTGTGTAGTGTTTGCGTGTACGTGTACGTGTATATACACATGAGCGCCTACATAAGTAAGAGAGAAACAAAAGAAAGATTTATATACAGCTATTTTACGAGCAGAGAGATGTGTATATTAATTACATAAAACCACGCACGTGATTTTATGCCAAGTAAATCAACATCCAAATGATAACAAAACAATCAAAAGGGATTTAAACACGACTTCCCAAACCTCAGTAACCTCGCATGAACTGTATTAGCAATTGTAATACTTTACCGACGCCTTACATAATTCAGCACTGGGGCTCGGAATTTGACGGCATAAAGAGAGATGGGAATTATTTAGGTGTTTTTTTTCGTTTTTGGTTGATTTCAATTGATTTCTCCAATTAAAGGCGCAGTTCACTTCGGCCCTGATTTCTCTTAGGCTGGAGGTTACCGAATATCGAATCGTTTTTATTATATATATCATCAGTATTTTTAATCGGGATGTTTCACTTTGTGAAGTGTCATCACTTCAGGAGTCATCGTCCGTGAAAATATTTAATGGTATTCAATAGGTTTTTTCTTGTCAAGCCTAAAGAGGAATCCTAATTTACGAAGGAGTTAAGTGACCTAGAAATATTATAATTAACAAGTTAAAGACAAAGTTATTCATTATGACAGATACACGTACATGTGAAAAGTTTATATATATATATATATATATATATATATATATATATATATATATATATATATATATATATATATATATATATATATACACACATAAAAGTGTGTGAGTGTTTGTGTGTGTCCTCGCGCGCGCGTTACGTGTGCGTATACAGTTTATAAGTAAAGATCTTTTTAGTTTTCTGTAAAAGAAAACCGTTGAGATGGCTTTGTCTGTCCGTCCGCACTTTTTCTGTCCGCCCTCAGATCTTAAAAACTATTGAGGCTAGAGGGCTGCAAATTGGTATGGAAATTGGTATGTTGCAGCCCTCTAACCTCAGTATTTTTTTTATTTTATTTAAGGTTAAAATTAACCACAACCGTACGTCTGGTACCGTTATATGTACCAACAACACTGGCCACCACCGGGCCGTGGTTGAAAGTTTCATGAGCCTTGGCTGAAAGTTTCATACAGCACTTTCTTTTATAAGCTCGTGAGTGCTTGCAGTCTTCCTCAGAGCACTAAAAAACAAAGTGATGAAGCTGCAGTAAAGCCATTTAAAGATATGAATAAAAACAGAATGATTCCACTCACGTAAATAAATAATACATGACGAAAACTGCTGGAATAGGAAGCCATCAATTTGTGATGATTTTAGTAGACCAGAAGTTTCTTTGATTTTATGACCATTCGAGGAGTGTAAAGGATGGAGTTGGAGTGGCTGGACAGCCTAAAAATGAAGTACACTGATCTAGAGGAGAAACTGGGAGAAAGTCCCACAGTTGCACGAAAAAGTGATAGCTAGAAAGGTTGGGCAGCAAGACTGAAGGAAGGAATTGGGAATAGAGGTAAAATGAAAGGCTAAAATGTGGGAGCAGTTAGGTGCCGAAGAAACACTTCAAGCACCCTTAAGTGTTGCCCACAGTGCACCACGTGAGGTGCAACTGATGGCACTACCTCCCTACAGACAGTAAAGAAACATTGGCTTACTGCATCAAAACAAAAGCTGTAAAGTTAAGTATACCTTAGTTTAACCAGACCACTGAGCTGACTAACAGCTCTCCCAGGCCTAGCCGAAGGATTAGACTTATTTTACGTGGCTAAGAACCAATTGGTTACCTAGCAACGGAACCTACAGTTTATCGTGGAATCCGAACCACATTATACCGAGAAATGAAGTTCTTTCACCAGAAATAAATTCCTTTAACTCTTCATTGGCCGGCTGGAGAATCGAACGCAGGCCCAGCAGAGTACTAGCCGAGAACCATACCGACCCGTCCAACGAGGAACTAACGAAAGCTGTAAGTGTGAAAGTGTTTCTCTGCACTTTTCATTTTGGTCCAAACATTTTGGGAGACCTTAGAAACGAAATTTCTTCTCTCCCTTGAGCATTTCGGCGTTTGAAAAAGAAATTAGTGGGAGGTGATGACTATTCCTATTTCTAGACCCTAAAACAATTCGTTGTCTAGGGTCTAGAAATTAAAATGCATCGTCTCTAACGATAAAGAAAATGTTACGTATCTTTGTGTGGTTATTCTTTCTTATGCAATAAATAAATATAAACGAGGATCCCGAGAATAAAAGACGAGATTAGAAGCAAAATTAAGAACGGGAGAGGAAACGACCCCAGCGCGACTCATAAAACGAAGCATTATTCCGGTAATGAGCGAAAGCGAATTAAAAGAAAAAATGCTGGTTTGCAAAAAAAAAAAAAAATAATAAAAAATGCAGCCACTAGAATTTATGGAGCTTAATTTGCAAAGGAAATGTATAATTAACAAAATAAACATACGTTGAATCATTCTTTCTCTCTTTATGGGAATACGGCTTTGGCAGACCGGTAATAAAAGCTGGAGATCTTGTGGAATGTAGAGAAAGAGATATCGAGGATATATATACTGTATATATATATGTGTATATATATATATATATATATATATATATATATATATATATATATATAATATATATATATATATATAATATATAATTTATTTTTATTTTGCTTTATGAACTTTTTGTATCAGTTTCTCTCTCTCTCTCTCTCTCTCTCTCTCTCTCTCTCTCTCTCTCTCTCTCTCTCTCTCTCTGTATATTTACATGTATACACAGCTAAATATATACATAGCATATATAAATATACACATATATATATGTGTGTGTATAAGCAGAGATGTAAGCACATATTAGAATATATATATATATGTATATGTGTGTACTTATGCATATTTTTAGGTGTGTATACATGTATATACACACACATAGAGAGAGAGAGAGAGAGAGAGAGAGAGAGAGAGAGAGAGAGAGAGACTGCCACACAAAAAGTTTATAACGCAAAACAAAATTAGAATTTCTAACGTGCATCATTAGATGAGAATCGTAGATTTTCTGACATAATCCTTTTCGATAATCAAGTTATTTCATTTACTGACGGGTATTTTTCCTCTTCTCTCTCTCTCTCTCTCTCTCTCTCTCTCTCTCTCTCTCTCTCTCTCTCTCTCTCTCTCTCTCCCCGTCCTTTTTTGTCCTGCAAATTATTCACTTCTGTCAGTTAACTCTTTCGCACCTCTTAAAATAATCTGGCTTCATTTTTCTATCACTCTTCATTTGTTTTTGTGATCCTCATCCATATTCTAATCTGATCCTTTGTCTCCGCCATTTTGCCGTACTCTGTTTTACTTTTATTTTTCCTTTTTATCTTCTTACCTCCACACTTCCGTTTTTCGAAAAATCGTTCGGGTTCTGTCAGTTCTCAATACTCTCCTCGCTATGCTCAATATATTATTCTTTAATTGAGAGTCTCATAATTTGTTTAAAATGATTTTATTATTTATCTTAACAAAATCGTTACCTCGGTTTACTTTGACTAAAAAGTCATGTATCTAAAACTATAGAATTGATAAAGTTTTATAAACTTATGGACATGTTTATGTTTAATGCTAATTAAACGCACTTTCTTGATCAGCTGGCTTAGATAATTATCAGGTCTTACTGGCAATATAGGCCGCATCTCATACAGCATTATACCGAGACCACCGAAAGATAGATCTATTTTCGGTGGCCTTGATTATACGCTGTAGCGGCTGTAGAGAAAACTCGATTGCGCCGAAGAGGCTTCGGCTCATTTACTTGTGTAGTTCTGATCCCGAAGTTTAAAAATATTTTTTCAGCTGCATTTTGCGTTTCCATAAGCAAAATTTCATCCAAAATGGATAATGAAGAAGTTTATTAAGACAGAGATTTTTGAGAATTATTGCAGTTACAAAGTATGAAGTGTGCAAAACGATTTGCAGCTTCCATTATATATAATGGCTGATATTACCAAATGACTTTCCTACTATCCATTTCAGGGACCGCGAGTCATCGTTTTTCTCAAATATCTTTCAAACTAATTATTTGATCGAAATGGTACTTTGACACAGTGTACAAGACACCTCCCGCTAAGTTTTGGTAATCCAGTGTATTGTCAAATGATTTTGGTTAAGGCGTTTACTCTAGACTTACAGGGTGTTGCCAAGCATCGCCAAACTATGCATTCGAACGTCCTTTATCCTCCATCCCGTCCCTCCCTCCCCCTTCCCCTCCTCATCCCTCCCTCAACCCACTTTCCTCGCCTCCCGGTCTCCGCCCCCCCACCCCAACCCCATTTCCTGTCTATGGTGGATAGCGGACGTTCGATTTTGTAGATGAATCCTGCTGACTCATGCGACTTTGCCTTTAAAAGTCAAGAATAAACGCCTTAACTAACACCATTTGATAATGCACTATATTGCCAAAAATTAGCGAGAGGTGTCTAGTACACTGTGCCAAAATACCATTTCGATCAAATAATTAGTTTGAAAGATATTTGAGGAAAGCGATGACTCTCAGTCCCTGAAATGGATAGCAGAGTCGTCTTTAAAGGTGTTTTAAAGGGTGTCTTATTTATTTACTGACTTATTCATTTAGCTAATTAGCTAGTCATTCGTGTGAAGTTTTGATTATAACCAGGAATGGTAGCTATTCTAATATTATAGCTTTCAGTTAAATTATTTCAAGCAGGTAATGCTAGGAAAACTAAATGTTTTGATGCATATTATTATTATTATTATTATTATTATTATTATTATTATTGACTGCCTCCATTTACCCTACATCCTCCTTCCTTGAAACTAACGGGTAAAATCAGAGGATAAACAAAGTATAAAAGGAACAAAGAGGAGAAAAAGCGATGCTCAACAAAGAAAAAAAAGAGGGAAGTGCATTCATCCGAGAGAGAGTAGCCTGCAGGGCGGCGTCGTATCTGCATCAATCACATCCGGGTCTCTCAGGCTTCATCGCTTTATGGCGGCTTCAAAGCAGGTGCTTTGGCGCGAAAATTTGCAACAGCGAAAAAGGCCATTTGCATATAGATGGATTTAAGAGATCGCCTTCAACAAACACAACCAACTATTTAGGACACTTGACGGGCCGAAAAGAAAAAAAGGAATTATTTTCTCTTTTTTTTCATCTGGAAAACAAAGGAATTATTTTTTTTTTATCTGGAAAACAAAGGAATTATTTTCTTTTTTTTTATCTGGAAAACAAAGGAATTATTTTCTCTTTTTTTTATCTGGAAAACGAAGGAATTATTTTCTCTTTTTTTTATCTGGAAAAAAAATAATTATTTTCTCTTTTTTTTATCTGGAAAACAAAGGAATTATTTTCTCTTTTTTTTATCTGGAAAACAAAGGAATTATTTTCTCTTTTTTTTATCTGGAAAACAAAGGAATTATTTTCTCTTTTTTTATCTGGAAAACAAAGGAATTATTTTCTCTTTTTTTATCTGGAAAACAAAGGAAAATTAGGAATTTTTCTCTTTTTATCTGGAAAACAAAGAAATTATTTTATCTTTTTTTATCTGGAAAACAAGCGAGTGGCTGAAAACGATCAGGTATCGTAGGTCTTAGGACTAATGTTTTTTCTAACATGAGTTAAGAAAACGAATCGACACGGAAGATCATTTCATATATTTACAAAGCTGTCAAACGACAGGTGCAAAGATTAAGTTCCATTTGCAATCGGTGGCATTTTTCCTATAGAGTATCGAAACCAGGCTTGGTGATGTTTCATTCAGGGGTCAACTTTTACTTCGTCTATTGGACGTTTCAGCAGAAATCTTGTTCAGATATCTTACTTTCTTTCTTTTTGTCTTTCATTCTATTTTTTCTTTTTTTTTTTTTTTTTGTTAGAGAGGGTTTATAATATCACTGGTCTCAGTTGATCTAAATAGTGAATTAGGTATCTGTTAGTTGACTGACTGTGGTGGGCAGCAACTTTTGTGTGGAATGGCATAGACTTAACACCTCCATCCAAATATGCAAGGTCATATATATATATATATATATATATATATATATATATATATATATATATATATATATATATATATATATATATATATATATATATTATATATATATATATATATATATATATATATATATACACACATATATATATATATATATATATATATATATATATATATATATATATATATATAATATTCATATGTATATATACAGTATATGTGTCTGTATGTGTGTATATCATTTTGAATTAGACCTGAAAAGACATTCCTTAGATATTTACTGCCAACATTGTAACAGTAGAGCTAAACGTATGAAAACATTTTTTGGAAAACTTCAGAATGCCAACGAAAACTAAAGACGTCTGCAATAATGAATAAATATAATGTGCTCATTCAAAATTGCCTAAGTCATGAATAATATCATTTATACTCTAATTAAGTGGTCTTTTCTTCCATCTCTCTCACACATTATCTGTCCAGTCATCCGTCAACCTGAAGAAAGGATGTATAGTGTATTTTGGAATTTTCAGGTGATCTTATTTTTCTTTTCTTATTTTTTTTCTATTGTAACTGGAAAACAAGTCAGAAATGCGCCGAAGTTTCTTCGGCGAAGTCGAGTTTTCTGTACACCGTATAATCAAGGCCACCGAAAATAGATCTATCTTTCAGTGGTCCCGGTATAATGCTGTATGAGCCGCAACCCATGAAACTTTAACCACGGCCCGGTGGTGGACTGGCCTATATCGTTGCCAGATGCACGATTTTGGCTAACTTTAACCTTAACTAAAATAAAAACTACTGAGGCTAGAGGGCTGCAATTTGGTATGTTTGATGATTGGAGGGTGGATGATCAACATACCAATTTGCAGCCCTCTAGCCTGAGCAGTTTTTAAGATCTGAGGGTGGACAGAAAAAAGGTGTCGTCACAATAGTTTTCTTTTCAGAAAACTAAAAAGAAGAAACGATAACTGAGATCACGTGATGAATTATCCAGCAGTCACTAATAATATACAGCAAAATTTAGTAAATTTAGTTTAATCTGTTTGTAAACTTACTATCTGAATTTAATTTCAATTCTAACCGGTTCTTCACGGACTAAAATCACGAGAATAAAATAAAAAAAATTACAAGAATAAGGAATCATGAAAACAAAATGTAAAAGAATCATCGAAGCTCTTCATGGGAGAACGACCAACTTGGCGGCGTGTGTCGTATTAGCATCAATCACATCCGGGTCTCTCAGGCTTCATCGCTTTATAGCTTCTGGGACCTGCTTTGGCCCCGGAAATATGCCATGCTGGAAAAAGCTGATTTGCATATAGATAGATTTCAGATATCCACTTTAAGTCTCATGAACAGCCATTCAAAAATGTCCCTTTTGAAAAGGCAAATGGACGGAACCGATCGACCGGTGTAGGATATGAAAGTGACGATTTCTGAGGCTGCAGATATCTAACTTTTTTTTTTTTTAGTTTTCTGTAAAAGGAAACTATTGTGACGGCTTTGTCTGTCCGCCCTCAGATATTAAAAATTACTGAGGCTAGAGGACTGCAAATTGGTATGTTGATCATCAGCCTTCCAATCATCAAACATACCAAATTGCAGCCCTCTAGCCCGAGTAGTTTTTATTTTATTTAAGGTTAAAGTTAGCCATAATCATGCGTCTGGCAACAATATAGGACAGGCCACCACCGGGCCGTGGTTAAAGTTTCATGGGCCGTGGCTAATACAGCATTATACCGAGACCACAGAAAGACAGATCTATTTTCGGTGGCCTTGATTATACGCTGTACAGAAAGCTCGATTGTGCCGAAGAAACTTCGGCCCATATTTTACTTGTTTTTTCAGTCGCCAGCAATATAAAAAAGATTTTTTTTTAAATGAAACGTTTACATACTAAAAGATGATTTGTTTCCCGTTGCGTACTTTCTAGTGAAAAAGTCTCCAACGATTGATATCTATTTTTATTATTTTACAAAAATCTCTCAGCCAATGCGAGTAATTTAAGACCTCTTGGCAGTTTGTTGTCATTTCAAATGAGGGAGAAGTCGGGTGGAGACAGAAATAATGGGTTTTTAATTTCCCTGGAAAGCAGTTCAGTTTTTCAAATGCGGTAAATGACGTATAGCAACATTACTGATAACTTTAGGATACTCCATTTCAGATACTGGGAAGGAGTCTTTGGAGGAAGCATCCTTCAGTTATAACGACTCGTAATGCGTTTACGTTAATAGCGTTAGATATCGTACGGATAAAACACACACACACGGACACAAAAAACACACACACACATATATATATATATATATATATATATATATATATATATATATATATATATATATATATATATATATATATATATATATATATATATATATATATAGCTAGCTGCCATGGTGGCGCAGTGGTATGGTTCTCGGCTACCAGTCGAGGGCTCGGATTGCGCCACTGCAAAAATCGGGTAGCCCGTCAACCCAACGGTCCTAAAAAACCCGAGAGGTTCAGTAGGAGAATAGGTACCAGCCCTCGGGCTGGGGAGTTAAACAGTGGGCCTAGCGACACACTGGCCACATGTCATAGGCATTGGGACCTGTCCCCCACTGGCTGTCGGAAAGAGAAGATCAGCGCCTGCCCTATGAGCCTACAGAGGCTCAGGAAGACTTTGATATACAGTATATATATAACAGATGTTTTGGGGTCTGTCCTTTCTGCACTTGACATTTAATTCGAGAGATATATCTAAAAGTATATCACATCTAATATTGTAGCATAGAAAATGATAATATATATATATATATATATATATATATATATATATATATATATATATATATATATATATACTATTACCTCTTATTACCTTCCCTTCATAACCTACAAGTACAGACTCAATTGCAATCATCACAAAGACAGCTGCGACCAAGACCGTAAAAATGGTTACAGTCAAAACGACCTGACATTCGTGAATGAACCAAAGGTCGGAGAGCTTTAGGACGGAGAAAATAACCTTTCTTAACCTTCCTTTTATCCCTTGAATTCGACTTCTTGGAGCTGGAGGAAGAAGGAAGGTACTGACAGACGAGTGGTTGTTTCACTGGTGGAATCCTTAGGTGAGAAACTTGATCTGTGACTAAATTTTCTTGCTTTATTAGGCGGGGTATACTTTCGGTTCGAACTGCTTTGAATTTACGTGTTTCTTTTTTTTGGCTGGGGCGTGTACTTCGTAAAGGATTATTACTTTTGTATTTTTTTTAAAGAAATATAGGTAATTCATTGATTATTTAAGAAGTATTAGCACTTTGTTTCGGTCACTTGTAGTCTGAACTTTTGTGCTCTTTCTAGACCTTGCGTTTGCTACTCATTCTCTTGCATGCCTACGAAAATTTTGACATTTTTCCTCTTCGTGGAACTTATAAATCTCTCTCTCTCTCTCTCTCTCTCTCTCTCTCTCTCTCTCTCTCTCTCTCT
Organism: Macrobrachium rosenbergii; assembly: GCF_040412425.1. Taxonomy (NCBI): domain Eukaryota; kingdom Metazoa; phylum Arthropoda; class Malacostraca; order Decapoda; family Palaemonidae; genus Macrobrachium; species Macrobrachium rosenbergii. The sequence goes on along the minus strand of NC_089783.1, from coordinate 51,938,291 downwards.
CTCTCTCTCTCTCTCTCTCTCTCCGCTGAAATTCCAGACATGAACATGGCGGAACCTCATCACGTTTTGATAATCAAGAAAGGAAGTCACTGGAAGGATTACGATAGCCCCTTTAGAATTCGTTGATTTAGACGACCTTCCCATTCAGTGAGAGGAATAACCCTCCCAAAATTCGGCGTTTGGTATCCAGGCTGTAATGCGCTGTTGCATGGACGTCCATCTGTATCTGGACTGATGAATTGATGATTTCTTCCACTTTCAGTAAACATTGTATTCCTTTTGATATTTTCTGTTGCTTGGTGATAAGGCTTCTGGGAGAATCATGTCAATTATTCTACTCTGAATTCTTATATATTCAATCTCTCTCTCTCTCTCTCTCTCTCTCTCTCTCTCTCTCTCTCTCTCTCTCTCTCTCTGCAACTTGACTGGATACCTTTATTTTGATGGAAAGTAATTTCTAATTGTTGTAATTAGAAGAATTCTTACTTTTCTATACAGTCTATCATGCAATTGTTCCAGGACATGCACACTCTCTCTCTCTCTCTCTCTCTCTCTCTCTCTCTCTCTCTCTCTCTCTCTCTCTCTCTCTCCAGCTTGACTGAATACATTTATTTTGATGGAATGCAATTTCTAATTATTGTATTTAGAAGAGTTCTTACATTTTCTATACACTGTCTATCATAAAATTGTGCCGGGACATGCACACACACACACTCTCTTGTTCTCTCTCTCTCTCTCTTTCTCTCTCTCTCTCTACAGCTTGACTGAGTACATTTATTTCGATGAAGTGTAATTCCTAATTATTGTAATTATGAGAATCCTTACATTTTCTATACACTGTCTATCATGCAATTTTGCCGGGACATGCACACTCTCTCTCTCTCTCTCTCTCTCTCTCTCTCTCTCTCTTTCCTAATATTACAGTCCTTTTATAACCCTCAAGCACTGACTTTCCACGAAATCGATGGGAAAGAAAAGACCGAGTTAAGATGAAAATAACATGACATCACCGAACGCACCTGCAACTCAGATCTTTATAACTGATGAACAACTTTTATCTCCCTTAATTCCCTCCCCTACAGCTGGGCCCTTGTTGGAATACCCCCATGGGAAGGGAGGCTTTGGACGAGCGGAGATTCGTGGAAGATAAAGCACAGGAAAGACACGAGCGCCGGAATTTCACAGAGGGCCTTTGCGTCACGCGGTCTTAGAGGCGATGATCATGATGATAAATTCTACCTCCTTTGACGGTGAAAATGTAATTTAATTGACAAAATGTAAAAAGAAATTATAAATAAAAACAAATCCTCGGGCCAGCCTTGTGAGAGCTGATAATCAGCTCGGTGGCCTGGTAAAACTATTTTAATAATAATAATAATAATAATAATAATAATAATAATAATAATAATAATAATAATAATAATAATAATAATAATAATACGAAAGAAGAATACCCTCTTTGAGGCAAGTTTTGCTGAATAAAATTACTTAGCAAAATGCAGCCATTTTATTCAATAATAACAATAAAGATGAAAAATAAAAATGGCACTGACTGACAGTCCTATTTCACTTGAAGATCCACGGTGCTTGAAATTTTCACTTTGATGACAGAAATTTCTGCTTGGATCCTGCTTTTAAAGTATTGTTTCCCTTTTTTCTTACTGCAGCGATATGTACTTCGTGCAATGTTTATCCCATTGCTAAGTAACCAATTGGTTCGTAGCCACGTAAAATAAGTCATATCCTTCAGGCCAGCCCTAGGAGAGCTGTTAATCAGCTCAGTGGTCTGGTAAAACTAAGGTATACTTAACTTAATCTTCTTATCGTTGTCTGTTCATTATAGGAGAACACCTGTGAGATAATTACGGTTGGTATGTCTGTGTCTTAAGTTGTCATCATTCCTCTTTTCCTGTCGTTGCACTAGTTTTGTTACCATTCTGCAGTGTTAATTCGTCACTACTTTCCTCTCTCACTATCCTCTCTCGCTATCCAACCCTGCTACCATCATCAGAACTGGCAAGACTGCTATCATGCCTTATTAACCGAGAGGGGATGTCAGTAGAAATATCCCAGCATTCCAATTATAACATGTTGACTTAGGCTTCCTTGCCATTTAAATGTTGGAATAACAATCCTAATAAATTGGGGATCGTATTAGGGAGTTCTTTGAAAAAACCAAACTCAGCTCTCTTGATTTAGAGACTCTGAGCTGTAATGCACAGGCAAGGGTTCGGCAAGTGTGGGGAGTGTTTGTCATACGGGTTATTTTATTTTATTTTATTTTTTTTTTTTAGTGGGGTGGATTGTAAGTGTATAAACTGTCAGCTGGGGATGAGTTCATCTGTTTGACTCGCAGCGTTTGCTAATGAATTCTACATTTTTCGTGTTTCTCATTCATCAAATGTGAATAACTGGATGAAGCTGTACTTGGAAACGTAACACCTGAATTGATATCGTTTGTTGAAATTTACTGTTTTGCTTAAATAAGTGTTCATTTATATTCCACATATTTTCTCTCAGTACTCTGCTTGATAACAGGAGCAGAAGATTTTGTTATTGACTAACCTTGATAAGCACAGAAAATTTATGGTAGGCCTACGCCCAAACTTGAGGTTGCGCGATGAATGAACCTACTGTAGTTTTGGATTAAATTTGCAAACACTTTCTTCCAAATCGTGGAGACAGTAACATGTCTTCCATATTAACCTTATGTACTTTCAAGCATTTAACGGGAAAATGGAAAAGAAAAAAACAAAAAACAACTCGACGGGAGGGTGGTTTCTAAACATGAGAGTTGCAAACATTCTCTTCCAAAATCACAGAGATAGTAACGATTCTTCCCTCGATAAATTAACCTACGCGTTTTAATGGATTATTTAACGTTAATCTCCTCGTGCTCTCCGAAGTATTCAAGGGGAGAATAGAAAGAAAACAAACGCGAATACTGAAGAGGGTATCAGAACCCATTCATGAGCGAGAGACTTCCAGACAAGCGAGCGAGTGTTTGTAAGAGCACTTGGTTAACTAAAAGGTCAAAGAAACGACTTTTAACAGAAGAGGAGAAAATTATTATTGCTCCTTCTTTCAAAAGACAGACAAGACTACGGTCAACGAAGAAAGAAATAAAAGAGAACTTCAGTAAAGAAGCAGAAACAGAGACGCAGGAGACAATAAAGAGGAAAGTGGACGTCGTATCTGTATATCAATCACAACAGAGTTTCTCAGGCTTCGTCGCTTCATGGCTTCAGAGCCTTTGGGACCTGCTTTGGCGACAAAAATATGCCGCCGAGTGAAAAGGTCATTTGCATATAGATAGCTGTCAGAGATCGACTTCAGCAAAATCATGACCAAACATTTAGGACGCAACCGGGGCTGGGAAAAAATGGACTCTTTGTTGTCGGGGAAGCCATAAAAATCAACCGAAGAGATTAGCAAGAGCAAATTAACAAAAAAATAGAAATAATTAAGAAAAATACAGAGAGACGTTAAAAATGGCACGAATGCGTGGGGAAAGGAACCGAAATGGCAGTGATTTGTAATGCGAAATTTCGAATCTATTATTTTAAGTTTTATGTTGTTTATTTTTTTGCTCTTCTTATGAATATTTCCAAAGATTTTATTTATTGCGGTTGCAGTTTTAAAGGGGTTTAGTCATATAATCGCTGATATAGAGGCGAATTTAACTTTTGTATGCAACTTTAACCTTGAAGAAAGATGACATTTAATTCAAAGTAATTTCATGGAATATATACTAATCAAACGATGAGGCCTATTTATAGAAGAAATTCTTGATACATTTGAGAATATGTTGCCACTAAAAATGTAGGTTTTGTGGTCCATTAATCATTATGACATGAAACCATACACAAGCGCGTGCGCGCACACTTAACGCCACACCGCACATACACACACACACGTACACACACACACACACGCCTATTGTGTCACTACCTATTAACCCAAGTCATTATCATAAGAGCACAAATATTATTATAACGCGATCCAAAATTACATACAGTCAAGAACAAATCTACATTAATATTATTTTTTTTTACTTGTAGAAAACTATACTTAATTTTCAACTGTATTTTACGTCGTCTTTCCTCTTTTAATGTCTAGGACTTTAGTTCTACGAACGTTCGGTTTTATCCACGAAAAAAAAAAAAAACTCAAGGGAGGAGTTATAATCAACTGAATCTAATAGTCTCTAGAGAAACGAGGCTGGGAAGGCTTTAAGTTAAACGCGACGCTTTCATTACTCGAAATTGGCATTCATACGGAGAAATAATGACGAAAGATGGCGCCGACAGACGCGTATTTTCACTCCGACATTCAAGAAGTTTATCGTTTATTTCTCGATGGCGAAGACGACATTTTTTTTTTCAACTTCCCCTTTGTTCAATATCACAGTCAGACTCTCGATGCTCTGGTTGGTCCTCGTAGCGGGGTAGTGCCGACAGCGCACCTCACGCTGTGCACTGTAGGCATTACTTAAGGTTCTTTGCAGCGTATCTTCGTCCCTTGACTGCAGCCCCTTTCATTCCCTTTACTGTACCTCCGTTCATAGTCTATTTCTTCCAACCTACTTCCTACCCTCTCCTAACAATTGTTTCACATTGCAACGACAAGGTTGCACTGCTGCGCCTTTCAAACCTTTTTACCCTCCATTTCCCTTTCAGCGCTGAATGACCTCATAAATCCCAGCGCTTGGTCCTTGTCCTAAATCTTATATTCCATTCCATATTTCTGGTTGGTAGTCATTTGTCTGAACTTGTTCACGTTATTCATTCCTGCCTGGAATGTTTTGGTTTTTATTGTATAACAATCATTCAGCCTTTGATCCTCGCTGGAATTTCGGTAATAGGTACTTAGGATTTTCTTCACAATTATTGTGTATGACAAATTATGTCCTTCTGTGGGTCTTCTTCCCCTCCTCCTGGCTACAGCAAAAAGGATCCCCCTAATAATCGAGGAAGGAAGTCAATGGAAGGGTTCCGATAGTCCCATTATAACCTGGGGCTCCCTTCCCATATAACGGATGGGATAGCCTTCCCTACAAATTGGGCGGTTGGTGTCCAGGCTGTATTACAATGTCGAGTGACGGCCAGTTTGGAGGCTCGTTTGTCTTCCAGGATATTTTGGGAGGCTCATACTTGTGAGTGCGCGCGCGCGTGTGTGTGTGTGTGTGTGTGTAAACTTTCACCCGTGATTAGATTCTCACTACACGTCCGGCATTTGCGGATGATTCATTTTTTTTATTCTGTACAGCGTATAACCAAGGCCACCGAAAATAGATCAATCTTTCGGTGGTCTGTGAGCCGCGGCCCATAAAACTTTAACCACGGCCCGGTGGTGGCCTGTCCTATATCGTTGCCAGATGCAAGATTATGGCTAACTTTAACCTTAAATAAAATAAAAAACTACTGAGGATAGAGGGCTGCAATTTAGTATGTTTGATGACTGGAGGGTGGATGATCAACATACCAATTTGCAGCCCTCTATCCTCAGTAGTTTTCAAGATCTGGGGGCGGACAGAATCAAATTACAAGAGAAAAGAAAATATCTAACTAAAGAAAACAGCGCAGTAAACACAAAAGACAATAATAAGAATGACAAAAGAAGAAACGCGAACGGACAAACAATAATAAGGAGAGCGGCGCCTTCATGAATGCAAAAGAACCCTATTGGTGGGTATCGTATTGGCATCAATCACATCTCACATCCGAGTCTCTCTCTCTCTCTCTCTCTCTCTCTCTCTCTCTCTCTCTCTCTCTCTCTCTCTCTCTCTCTCTCAGAGGCTTTATCGCTTTATGGCTGTAGGGACCTGCTTTGACCCAGGAAATAGTAGCAGAGCTAAAAGCAGATTTGCATATAGATGAGTATAAGAGATCGACCCCAGGAAACTTATGGACATCGATTCGCTACGCCGCCGGTTTAAAATAAGGACTGTATTTATAACTATGAAGATACATAAATACTTAGAAGTGACCAACAAGAACAGGCTGATAAAACTGGTATAGCAGAAAGACGATACCACGTACGAAAAAGATGCGTGAAACATTTTGCGGGTATGCTTCGAAGAACTAAATATTAAGAGGTTTTTTCCCTAGTAAGATACTTGGTACAAGCATTTCAACATTCAATTTGGATTCCATCTAAAAGTGTGTATTAGTTAATATAGGAAAGAAATTTCCTATACGTTGATAAAAACTGACTAAGAATTTAATTATATTAGTTGCTGACACAGGTAGGAGTTTGACAGTAAAATGACTGATTTAGAAATACGTTTCGTCTTGCATTCGGCTTAGCCTAAAACCCAGTAACTCTCCAAGTTATGTGCTTGCAAGAATCTCAGTGACCTCATAACTTCTCGGTTTCCTCCCACCTTCTCGATAAACTCATGACTGCAAGAACTGAATCCAGATGGGGAACAAGAAGAAACTACTTTCAAAAATGAAATTTGCCTTCATGAAAGGTTGCTTAGTTTCACTGACCACACTACCGCAAGAGCTAAGATGTCGTGGGTGGGTTCGAATTCCACTGTGGCAGAAAGGGTTTCTTCATTTGTTCCCCATCTGGATTCAAGGCTTGTGGTGTGTGTGTATATATATATATATATATATATATATATATATATATATATATATATATATATATATATATATATATATATATATATACATATATATATATATATATATATATATATATATATATATATATATATATATATATATATATATTATATATCTATATTATATATACAGATATATATGTATAAACGGTGTCTAAACTTCTGATTTCTTTCTACCCTTTGGATACACTTGCCACCACAAGCCTTGAATCCAGATGGGGAACAAATGAAGAAGCCTTTCTACCACAGAGGAATTCGAACCCACGCACGACACCTTAGCTCTTGCAGTAGTGTGGTCAGTGAAACTAAGTAACCTTACATGAAATCAAATTTCATTTTTGAAAGTAGTTGTTCCTGTTCCCCATTTGGATTCAATTCTTGCAGTCATGAGTTTATCGAGAAGGCGGGAGGAAATCGAGAAGTTATGAGGTCACTGAGATTCTTGCAAGCACACGACTTGAAGAGTTACTGGGTTTTAGGCTAAGCCGAATGCAAGACGAAATATATTTCTAAATCAGCCATTTTACTGTCAGACTCACACGTGTGTCAGCAACTAACATAATTAAATTTTTAGTCAATTTTTATCACCATGTGGGAAATTGCATTTACTTGATAAAAAATGTGCCAGTAACGTTATTAACCTAATACACACTTTTAAATGGAATCCTCTTGGAATGCTGAAATGCTTGTACCAAGTATTTTACCGGGGGAAAAAACCTTAATATTTAGTTCTTTGAAGCATACCTGCAAAATGTTCCACGGATCTTTTAGTACATATTGGTCTTTCTGCTATTCCAATTATATATATATATATATATATATATATATATATATATATATATATATATATATATATATATATATATATATATATATATATATATATATATATATATATATATATATATATATATATATATATATATATATATATATATATATATTACATAACATTCACATAGCCCTGGTAGACAGCAATTGTATAGCCTTCCTACCTGAAACGGTAAACGGTAAATGACCATTTTCTGCTCCCACCAAAAAAAAAAAAAAAAAAAAAAAAAAAGAGTCGGCCCTTCAGTTATCCATCGACACAGGGCTCTCTTCCTAAATGTCGATATCCATCATTTAGACTTTAGATTAATCAGGCTGTCATTTTAATAGCACGCGCATGACTACCGTTAATTTCAAAATCACGATATTTATTTCCTTTTAACTACGTTGTCGATTCTTCCTAGCTAGTTTATCCTTTTTTTACACGTATCTGCTCTTTATTGTGTGGTACCTTGCCGTCAGTGAGCTTCACGTGGCCCACTGCAAGCATTGCTTAAAAAGACCTACGAGTACCAACGTCCAAATTACCGACAGGCGTACTGTTGCAGAGCTCTGTAATAATAATAATAATAATAATAATAATAATAATAATAATAATAATAATAATAATAATAATAATAATAAATTTCTGACTCACATCAGGATCGAACCCAGGCCTTCCAACTGAAAGGCAAGGGCGCTGCCCACTAGGCCATACAAGTCATAAAAGAAGTTGGAACCTAAGAGCCACTGCACACAAGGAATTACCTGGGCAAGCTAACTGCTTGCATACCAGCAATGACCTAGTTGACAGCATTTCATTCGAATGATCCCTTCTGAGTGAATATGATAGAAATAATCAACACACAATCGCGTGTGGAACAGAAATAAATTTCTGACTCACGTCAGGATTATTATTATTATTATTATTATTATTATTATTATTATTATTATTATTATTATTATTATTAATAATTTCTGAAACTATGCTCACAGAGTGGCACCATGGCAGGACTGACATCACCAGATTAAAGGACTGAGAAAGAGATACAATCGATTAAAGCTGACATCCTTCCTGGAAGCGAGGATCTAGGAATCCTCATGACAGACGTAACCCTTTTATTCTCTGAATTCAGCCTTCATCCTGAAGGAGGAGAATGAGGGAAGGCCCTGACACGTGCGTGATTTCCTCTCGGGAATCATGATGTATGAAAGAAGGCTCCGCCTGTGCCACAGAATTCCTGCAGGTTCTGGAAGGGGTCATTTCTGGTGTTTTTCCTCTCTGGGTTTTCAATTATTGTCGTTGTTGTCTGTTGTTGATAATTGTTCTTCGTGAAAGGCCGTCGCATCGAAGCATCATTTTTCTTTCTGTGTGTTTGACACATATTGATGCTTGCTTCGGGTCAAAAATATTTTTTTTTCTTTGACGGTTTTCAAGAGGTTTGGGAAAAGTCTGTTTTCATTTGATGAATCTGTTTCCAGTTTGTTATGAATGACTTATTCTGTTTCTTTTTTTTTCCCTTATCTCCTTCCGTTGTATTTCCACTTCCCGTCTCTCTCTCTCTCTCTCTCTCTCTCTCTCTCTCTCTCTCTCTCTCTCTCTCTCTCTCTCTCATCACTTTTTTTCTATCTGAGGGTGTAACTGTTCTATTTTGTATTCTTTCTCCGTTAATGTTGACATTTTTTCGTAATCATCTGTCTTCTGTGGCTCTCTCTCTCTCTCTCTCTCTCTCTCTCTCTCTCTCTCTCTCTCGTCTCCTTCCACTGCACTGCCATCATCAGTGCCAGGCCGGAGCCATCAAGACCTCCATCATATCCCAGTAACCAAGAAGGGAATTCAATGGAAGGATTCCGAAGGTCCCATTATAACTTGTTGACTTGGGCTCCCTGTCCTTTAATAGATGCGATAACCCTCTCCAACAAATTGGGTGGTTGGTAACTAAGCTGTATACTCTGTCAAGGGGATGGCCGGTTTTGGGGGGAGGGCTTGTTTGTCATCGGGGGCATCTTTCGTTTTTATTTTTGTTTACTTTTGAGGAATACCCCTGTGAGTTTTAGTCCTTTTTTTCTCGTTGTTCTTCAACACTTCTTCAGTAGTCTTTAATATTTTTTTTTTTATTATTCTTAGACGCTTCTTCAGTAATCTGTAATATATTTTTTTATTGTTCTTAAACACTTTTCCAGTAATTTTTAATATTGTTTCATTGTTCTTAAACACTTCTGCATAATCTTTAATATTTTTCATTGTTCTTAAACACTTCTCCAATTATCTTTAATATTTTTTCATTGTTCTTATACACTTCTTCAGTAATCTTTAATATTTTTTCATTGTTCTTAAACACTTCTCCAGTAATCTTTGATATGATTTCATTGTTCTTAAACACTTCTCCAGTAATCTTTAATTATTTTTCATTGTTCTTAAACACTTCTTCAGTACCGTGAAAGATGTATTGCAAGAATCAGTAGATCATTATACTCGTATTTTTTTCCCACATTGATTTGAATAACTCAGACACGGTAACAAAATACATTTTCCTTTTTCGTACAATACCTGAACAGATAAACAATATTCGTCAAGAAAATACTGAGAGATAAGATAATATAAAATTCTTTGAAGATAACCATTCGGCTACATTTTCCACCTCTTTAGTTGAAACTGAATTAGTGCCAGAGTGTCCTCTCGTTCAGTGATCAGATCGCATGAGCATTCAATAGAATACTTTATGTCTTTAATATTTGCCAACTGATCTCGTTCGAACATAAACAAAATAAGACTTTGAAAGAAAAAAAAATTAGCGATTGCATCACAAATCTCTTTCCACACGCCTACACGGAACTGCTAAAAGCAGTTAGAATCATGCTTATCTATAACTAAAATAACATTCGTGATTTTAGACAAAAATCAATTTAAAATCATTATAAAAAGAAAAAATAAATGAAGTATGTATGAAAAATACTGATAAAAGCATTTAAGGTTTCAGTCAAAAATCAATTTAAAAAATCATTAAGAAAAAGAAAATAAATCCACTTGTGAGTTTTAGCAAGGAGACTGGTCTCTGGATGAACATTACCTGACGAGAAGAGAAAACTGGAGCCATTTCAAGATGAATGTGAAATTGATATAACTAATTGAATAGACCCTTGGGGACGTGACACATAACAGCGTCAAGGTCAAATTTCTTTTCAGATTGCCTTCGACGTTTAGTTATTCTCAAATGAACGTTAAATTAAGGAGGTCAGATGGAGATTAGGCCGTGACAGCATGTGCGTTTATTTATCATATTCCTAAATTGTCTGACCTCATCACTGAATTTTTGAAGAGATGTTTCTGACACTCAACCCGTTAATGTTACCTGAGATCCTTGGTACCCATATTAGTTTGGTGGGTATTAAGGAACATTAAAAGTAATTCCCTTGTTTTAGAGATGAAGGGTTGTATACGAAAGATAAAATTTGGCTGCTGAAATCCTGATCACTAGCGGATCCCGAGGGGAGTGGCAACTGGGCACGTGCCCCCGTGAAAAATAATGACAAAATAGTAATATTGAAGATTTAGATGATAATAACATAATGAGAGATATAAAAATGGGAAAACATAAAAAATCTATTATAGAAATAATAAGATTCTGAGAAAAAATAATAATTATATATGTATATACATACACATATATATGATATATATACATATGTATAAATATGTGTATATATATATATATATATGTATAATATGAAAATTGGTGGGACCCCATGAAATTTTTTCTGGATCCGCTAGTGATCCTGATTACTGTTGTTTTCAAGTTACTGAAGAGTTAGTATAGTTTACATACATATCAAAAGTAACAGGTAAAAAAAAATATATATAGACATAGCTTTATTGTCCTAAGTATAGTAACACTCGCGCACCTCCCACCCCTAAAAAAAATGGCGCCCTAGTATACTGTAGCTCTATGGTAAAAAAGCTGAGTATATCTTAGTTTAACCAGACCACTGAACTGATTAACAGCTCTCCTAGGGCTGGCCCGAAGGATTAGATTTACTTTACGTGGCTAAGAACCAATTGGTTACCTAGCAACGGGACCTACAGCTTACTGTGGAATCCGAACCACATTATAGCGAGAAATGAATTTCTATCACCAGAAATAAATTCCTCTTATTCTTAACTGGCCGGTCGGAGATTCGAACTCGCGGCCAACAGAGTGGTAGCTGAGAACGGAACCCGCTCT
>NC_089783.1:51879124-51924124 GCF_040412425.1 Macrobrachium rosenbergii | reverse complement strand
AGTAATGAAAGGGGTTGCAGCTAGGGGCCGAAGGGACGCTGCAAAGAACCTTTAAAAATGCCTACAGTGTACCCCAGGAGGTGCACTGACGGCGCTACCCTCCTACGGGACCTCCATGAATATGACCCCAGGCATAACCGTTGCACGCTAGGATCCCCTCTTATAGTGTGAAATTCTTTCAGGAGAAGAGTTATAAGATATTAATCTCAAATGCTGGTGAAAAACAAAAGTCTTCAGAAAAGTAACTGACTTGTGACCAGCATTTATGGATTCCCCATTTGTACCTCTCCAAAGTCTTTGAAATAACTGATAGGTTTTCTTAAATAACTTACAGATACAATTGACGTCACGGCCAATTAGCCGTGACGTGTTAAGGATTTTCTGAATATTAAAAGATGGTTAAATATCATTAACCTATAGATCTTCTAAACATGTGGCTATGCTATATTGCACATTGCTTGAGTTTCAAATGATTGTTCCGTAACAGAGATAATTTCTCAAGCATGTTTGGAGTTTCATAAGTTTTCGAATTGGCCCTAGAAAAAATTGGAACATGCTCATTCTGTGTTTCAAATATATCAGATACCGTATTCTCTATTACTGTCTACTGTTTAGTAGAATATCTATAAGAAATATGTATATATATATATATATATATATATATATATATATATATATATATATATATATATATATATATATATATATATATGTGTGTGTGTGTGTGTGTGTGTGTATGTGTATGTATATATGTCTTCTTTTAATGAAATTAGGTGCGTTGGAGAAAAACAAATAAATTTGTTATTTATTTTATCTACAATTCTTATTGCATGCAATTACATGGAAATGCCTTTATATTATGGATGTCGATACTCATATTTCTTGAAGTTTTGAATGATATTAATCATAAAAATTTTAATGTTTTGAATCACAATGCTCTACAAGTTTTGCCGTTTTGGATAAACAACTTGCGTGAGTCGTATTTCAATTAAAACTAAAAATTTCCCACATTCTCAGTCTACAGTTCACTACAACAAAATTGCAAAAAATAATACGAGGTGATTAGAAAGCATGAGACACCATTATGTTCAGAATCTGTTTACTTCACAACAATATAAAATACTAGTGATACTGTTAATGAACAGGAACAGTATGAACAAATAAATATATCATAAGGACATAAATATATGTATAAATATTCACAGGACTTCTAAAATTAGGTCAGGACAACAACAGAGGCCAAAGGACCGCTCATTTGAATATGAAAATACCTCAGCGGAATTCAGAAAACGCCCTTGTCACGTGTTTTCGACATCTTGACAGAGTGAAGTTTCAGAGTTTTGCACTCACGTAGTTCTAATTGTATTTTGAATGCTAAATGAAGCAATAAGTAAGGGTACTCATAAATAGCAGTGACTTATAATGAATGCAGTCATGACTTGTGGCTAAATCCAGAAACATTGCTCTTTTTATGACTAACTGTTTCATCTGCTTTCCTGAGCACATTAGCATTTAATCGAAAACATGTTCAAAAATGGAAGAGAAAAAGATGACCAAGTTATCATCGATATTCGCTTGTCCTTTCACCATCCTTGCAATCTACAGTAAAAAGCAATGTAAGACACAAAAATGTACGTGACCTGACATATACAGTAAAATAATTCAATGCTAAAGAGCATAGGTCTATCCTGCGTAAGAATTGAGATACTGCGCGGGGAACTAGCTAGCACCGTTGAGGTAGTGCTTATTGGTAGCCTTTGTATAAACCTAGTGTTCGTCATGAACATTTATGGCGTCTAGGAAAGGGACTTTGTCGTTAATGCTCTTCTCAGCGGTAAAATACAAGTAACATTTTGCCTCAAAGAAGACCTTGAATTCTTGTGGGTTGTCTGCTTCCTCCACCTTCACGAAGGTAAAGACAACAAATCGGCAGGAGGTACCAGGGGCGTCACCTTCGCGAAGGTACCGACGACAAATCGGCAGTTGGTACTAGGGGGTGACACCTTCACGAAGGTACCGACGGCAAATCAGCAGTAGTACTAGGGGGCGTCACCTTCACGAAGGTACCGACAATAAATCGACAGTTGGTACTAAGGGCGTTACCTTCTCGAAGGTACCGACGACAAATTGGCAGTTGGTACTAGGGGCGCCATCTTCACGAAGGTACCGACGACAAATCAGCAGTAGGTACTAGGGGACGTCACCTTTACAAAGGTACCGACGACAAATCACCAGTAGGTACTAGGGGACGTCACCTTCACAAAGGTACCGACGACAAATCAGCAGTAGGTACTAGGGGGTGTCACCTTCACAAAGGTACCAACGACAAATCAGCAGTTGGTACTAGGGGGCGTCCATTTCTCTAAGAATCTCTTCCTCGATGAACCCATTGAATAAGTTTGCAAAGAGCACACTGAGAAGAAATGAAACCGTCCTCATATACCATTTTAATGCTGTTAAGACTAAGGTTGAGAAGTTCCTTCTGCTTACGGTAAGCTTGACACCTGCCTGGTGGATCTACTTGTCTTTTTAATGGGCCATTGAGCCCCGTCAGCCTCCGAAGCGTCCTTTCAGTGACTTCCTGAGAGTGCGGGAGTTTCTTTTGAAATTCCTCTTTGACATGCCTTCTCAGGTTTCTTCTGTAGCAGAGGACAGTGCTGTTTCATCTTTTGGTCTCGTAAGCTCTGCCTTTCTTTTTCAGGAAGGTATCTGGGTTCCTCCTGAAGTTCTTAGCGATCGCCAACTTGATTTTTATAATACCTCAAGAATAAATTCCTTTATAAAATTAAGATTACATGGACAAACATGGGAAGGATTTACATTATCACAGAATCATGGGTAGTATATAAAGATAGTCTATACATGGCGTGTACAAATAAACGAACGCATAAAAGTGGAAAATCTTGTATAAAATAAATCGTTACTTATCAGTCACTATAGATATATAAAGCAAAAATTCTGAGATTCCTAACCTTCACGGAAATAGTTGTGGTTTTCAATGTCAGTAAGTTTGCAATAAATGCTAATACAAAATACATTACATGCACTCGACTGGTATACATTTTTCAAGTATACATACTGGGCCCTTAGAAATATAAAGACTGAAAGATGATTATGAATTTTAAAAATGATTATAACCCCTAACAATGAAAGTAAATTACTACCGCTTATGACTTTCAAATAAAAAAAAAAAAAACAATAGACAGATCAACAGAGACGTCAGTAGCAGCCAGGCTCATCCTATTTACAGTACGCCTAATCCCAAAGTGAAGTATCCTCCTAACTAATGATTATACAAGACCTGTATAATTTTGTACTTTGTACTCTGGCCATGACCTCTTCGATCTTCGTAAATTTTCGTTTCCTAAGCTATAATTCGACGATCACATATCATTACAAAATATAATCATACAGCATTATTAGTTTCATCGCCGTTCGCTACGTGAGGCCTGCGACCTTTCGGGAGAAATCTTCTGTATTGTTGGAACCCTTTGAACGTTGGCGATACGGGAATATAGGCCATCCATTTGGTCCTGTGGGAAAGCAAAATTAATGGTATTTATCCCAACAAAGCTAAGAAATGATGATAAAGCAAAATAATCGATGTAAAAGGGAAAATCCGAGCCGACAAATACTCAGTTATTCGATGGAGAGTTAGTTAGTTATAAATGATTTGTTTAACCAGACCTCTGAACTCTTTTAGGGTTCTTCTCGGGCTGGGAATATTATTCGATGGAGAATAAAATAGACTTTAGCACCTCTCTCTCTCTCTCTCTCTCTCTCTCTCTCTCTGCTTCACTGAATCAGTGCATTTTATCTAACTCCTTACCTCCTCACGAAATTCATTACGAAAGGAAGGTCGTAAGAAGACATCTCCGACTCGGTCTCCTCACCGGCGCGGTTTGTGGCGCGATGAGCCCTCCACTTCGTAAGTCCTCTTTCTTCTTCGGAACCTGAAACCATGCAATAATAAATGAATACTGTATGCTCCTCAACTATCATGTTAAATCTAAGCGTGCCCGTGAGCAAAATAAACGGTGAATGAAGGAATTATCGAATAGCTTCATCGGGCATTACTGCTTGGGTGTGCAAGCTGCTATGTCGCCTGAATAGGACTAAATATCACACAGTAACTGATATGGGCTGTTCTCTTCTCCTATAGGCACTACCGCCCACTTCAGCGATCAAGTAAAATTTGTCAGGTAAGGAGTGGGGACGTTGTACCTTCTTTTGGTCTATTTTTTTCAATTATGATAGAAGTGGTCGGAAGTATTTATCAAAGAGAAAATGGTTTTGTGTAAGGAGAAAGTTTTCCCAGAGGAATCTGATAATAAGTTTGTTTCTTTTCACGCTTAAAGCACATACAAAGCACAAGTGGAAACGCATGAGTCTATCCCTGATACATCTGAAATTAGTTGAGACAGACTGCAGCCAAATTGTCCATAGGCTGTCTTAGTTTTATCCAGTTAAAGAAAAAATGTTTTATGCTGATAACTTGTCATTTATCACAAGCGAGTTGCGTATTTTCAAATCCGGAAAAGAAAGTAGAAAGAAAATTTTTTAAAAATCAGTACTACTGAGCAAAAGCGCGGAGCGAAAATAAAGTTTTTTTTTATTTTTTTAAATGGTATTTAAAAATAACATTGCTCTCTTTAAAAAAACACCGTACATCATTCTATCTTCACTCCATATCCTCTAAACAAAAAACGTATAATTAAAGACAATCAATTCAATAATCATAAGGATTAAATAAAAGAAAATATAGGTAGGTTTCCACGAAACTAAAGTTCCCTAATTGAAGACCCCGTAGGGGGTAGCGCCGTCAGTGCACCTCATGCGGTGCACTGTAGGCATTACATAAGGTTCTTCGCAGCGTCCTTTCGGCCCCTAGCTGCAACTCTTTTAATTTTTATTACTGTGCCTCCGTTCATATTCGCTTTCCTCCATCTTACCTTCCACCCTCTCCTAACAAATGATTCATAGTTCAACTGGGAGGTTCTCCTCCTGTTACGCCTTTCAAACCTTTTTACCGTCAATTACCCTTTCAGCGCTGAATGAACTCATAAGTCCTAGCGCTTGTCCTTTGGCCTATAGATTCTATATACTATTCTTCTATTCCTAACTGCAGCAGACTTACCTGGAATGGTATTGTCCAAGATCAGACCAAGGGCCCCACCAATGAACATGGACGTTTGAAGGAGGACTGTAATGATTTGGTCTGCGATGGGGCTGCCGGTATTAATGATCCCATGTCCCTGTGCTGCCATCCACTGAAATGGAAAATAAACTATTTCAGATAAATTCCTGTCGGATGGCGGGTTTATTCAACATTAAGAGAAGTGCGCCAAGTTTCAGTGTCATGCTGACGACTCGGGAAATGTGTGTTTACGCTCGTTGCCAAGATAAATCTACGAGATAAGGCTCGCTGTTAAGGGAAAAATTCGAGGTCTTATTATTTTGCTCAGTGCGAAGAGAGGTATAGGCTGAAAGGAGCTTCATTATTTTCCTCACTACACAAAGGAATGGGAAGTTTCCATATTTCCCCGGTACACAGAGCAGAATGAGAAGTTTTATTATTTCATTATTTTCATTGCTCAGTACCAAGTTGAGTGGCAGTAAGTCATTATTATTCTCATTACAAAGAGAAGTGCAAGAAAATCTGACCTCAACGCGCCTTACAGAAGCATTTTAGTAAGTTTTATCGCTGTACATATAACTAACAGAAATAAGGGAGGTATTATCATTTTGATAACCATCAAACAATAGTGACGAAACAAGTTTTAGTTTAACAGTACTAGTTTACCGTGCATTAAGATAACTGAGCATAACTGAGATAGCGATAAAAAAAACTACTGATATTTTCATTCCAACCAGACACCTCATAAATACCAAGCAGTTTCATCACACCCGAAGTTCTCAAGAAATGTCAAAAATTGAATTGACCCAGATAAGCTAAAATGGAGTCCTGTACGTACCTTGGGAATTGCTAGTCCCATGAACAGGGAAAATCCAAGGACAAAGAGATTCCTGGAAGAATTGAGGTTGACGAACTGCAAGTTGGACAGTCCCACGGCTGTGATCATAGAGAACATGACGCAGAAAACTCCTCCCACCACTGGTTCGGGGATGGTGATGAAGAGGGCGCCAAATTTACCCACGATGCTGAAAATCGTCATGATTACCGCGCCATATTGTACTACGCGTCGGCTTGCCACCTGTTTAGTGAAAATGGAGAGTTGTAAGAATCAGATTTTTACCGTAAACTCCGTTATTTTTTTTTTTATGTCAGTGGATACAGAGCGTCTCAAAACTCTGACTTGTAGGAAACGACAAAACCGCTGGAAGGTAATAATGCAGAAATAAAAAATCTGAGAGATTAAAAGCTTCAAAATACCCGCCTTGGTAACCCCAATAGCGCCGATGTTCTCAGAGTATGATGTGGTACCGTTCCCTGTGCCCCAGAGTCCTGCAATGATGCATCCTATACCTTCCATTCCAACTCCGCGGTTGATTGCATGTTCTGGAGGTGGTTTAGCGCCTGGAAGAAATATCAGACCATTTACACAAAGTTCAGTTACACACCTACAAAGGGAACTGTTTCTCGTGCCTTTTAAAACTACGATCAAGTCTGCAGGATGAACGATGATCCCTTAAATATAGCATTGCTATCCTTTAATAACCAGGGCAAAAATAATCAATCATATCGTCTACACATTACCTCCAAAGAACAGATGCCAAGCCATATGTTCTACTTGCTTACTGATATACAGTGCCTGAACGACAGCACAAATATCTTACAGTAAAAACACTGACTAACCTGAAAATCTAGCGCATGCGTAGTAATCGCCAATGCTTTCAATAAGGGAAGCCAAGACACCCGCCAACATTCCAAATACTGCAGCCACCGATACAGTTGGCACCCCCATTGACCTGTTGGTGATAAGACACAGTTGACCAGTTGTAGCCATAGAGGAAAAACAGTAAATGTATTTACGTTTCAACTAAGGTACAGTAGACTTCATTTTACATGACGCACAAGAAAGTTCTGTGGTTCGGAGTAACGAGCACAGTATACACCATTTACTCTCCTGGGTCTAATTTACATTTCCACTAGATGCTGTTTTCAGCAAAATGGCATTCTGCCCTCAAATCATCCTCCATAATTTAATAAAACGTCGTGTATAGCAGTTATATTATCAGCATTCAAAAATTTGCACGCCGGTGTTTAGGCTGTCAATTCCGGAGTATACTCGCGAATTTTAGAAACATTCAGATAAGAATAACAACATAACAACAAGACTCTGTTGTTCTAAAATAACTAATGAAAACACTATTGAAAGACGCACTAGTCTTCTTTCTCTGCATCTTTTCCATCTTCGGTGTCTGGTCGATGTTCCTGGACAGCTTTCCTCCACATGACTCGGTCAAACACATCGTCCTCTGACAATTGTTTGTCTCTCAGGTCCTCTCTAACTACAATCACCCACCTTCGCTTCTTCGGTCGTCCTCTCGCTCTCCCACCAGGCACCTCCATCTGCATCACTCGCCCCCTACATATCTCTCCCTTCTCATCACATGGCCATACCACTGCAGTCTTCTTGCCTAGGCCTTCTTCGATAGCTCTACCACTTTAGTAGCTCCACTTCATCTTTCATTCTTGATCCCATTCATTTTTGTCACCCCACATAACCACCTAAGCATTTTCATCTCTACCGCATCCGATTTCTTCCTTGGGCTCTCTTTACCAGCCATGTTTCCGCTCCATATATCAGTGATGGTCTCATTACTGTCTTGTACACTCTTCCTTTAAAGGTGCACGAGTCTTCCATGTACAAAAAATCTGAATCCGCGTGAGAAATAAGCGAAGAAGCTTCAACTTAGAGGATCTTTGGGCGTTTTTCAAATGGGGCCAGTGAAAAACAAAAGCATTTGACGCCAAGAAAATACGTGATAAGACAAATTCGAAGACGTGTATAAATTGCTGGTAATCCAAGAAACATTTTTTTAATTTACTGAATCTTCATCAACTAGACACGTATTCAAATTACCTTAATATAGGTGAGATATTACGTAACACAGAAACAAGAGCAAACTTACCAGGGTAAGGAAGTCTTATCCAAGGGGCGTTGTCGAGCGCTCCCAGCGCTCGGTCTGTTCTTGCGTAGCTCCCTTCCTTCAGGGCTCCACTAGCGGTCAAGATCGCGCAAACTGCCCAGGATATTAAGATCGCCAAAAGGATCTGAAAGGGGATAGACAATAATCAGGAGACTGTAAAATCAGTTTAGAGAAGTACGAGGCTAATGAGACACTGAATGACTGAATGTATAGATTGGGTGCAGGGTACCTAATTGGTCTTATTTGTTTTGATATGTTTGGAAATGAATTATAAGAGATTATTGAACGGAGGACATATATATATATATATATATATATATATATATATATATATATATATATATATATATATATATATATATATATATATATATATATATATATATATATATATATATATATATTATATGTTTATATTTAATATATATATATTATATAACAAATATACAGCTATAAATATATATACATCATTATATATTTTACATTTAAATTTAGAGTACATCGTCTAAATTTAGAGTACAAGTTAGTTTGTGCCTGGGAAAAGAGAATTAAGATCTTCAGCAGAAACATCATTTGATAAGAATTTTGAAGTCAGGAGCAATCTCTAGGACACCACAAGCCTACAGACTAATTTGCATAGCTCATTGTACAGATTATTCTCTAATAGCATTCTCTTCATCAGATGTTCAAGTCAAGATGCAACGCATTACTGCCCTAATCCAATTCAACTAGTATTTTAATATTTGACTGGCATTATTATTTGTTTTTTAATTGGCTAATTTATCTGTTTTTCTAATAACTGATCTCTTTCTATGTTTCCCATTACTTTAAGTTACTTCTTTCGAATGAACACCTTAATATTCTTTGGAAGCTTGAATTTCAAATCAGTGGCCCCTATGGGCTTGTTCCATATGAGTAGGGCTCATCTTCTGAATAATAATAATAATAATAATAATAATAATAAGTGATGGACTCCTAAGGAGGCAGGATGCAACCCGGAACCCCACACTATAAAAACCACCCAGTCGAATAGGATGACTGTGATAGACAAAAAAAAAATAAATTAAAAAAAATAAAAAAATAAAATTATATAATAATAATAATAATAATAGCTACCTCGTGAAAAATTTGTCATTCAGTAATTAAGCGTATGTGGTATTTCATTTGTTTTGTCAGTATGTATTGAAATGATGATGTAAAATATACTGCTTCCTCATTACTACTGCTAAAGGAAGGAAATTAAAAATCATGTATTCATAATATGTTGAGTACATGAAATTAATATTTTTGTAGGCAACATATTCATACGATCGCCAATTACCATGGTAATGTAGTGAATTAATATTCATATTCCTATAAATCAAAGTTTCTGACCATTAATTATTCTAGAAGCAGATTAATATATAATGCTCCAATTAGGCATATTGACAATATATCATACGGATACGATATGGATTTACCGTTTAACACAAGTTCGGCATATCACGTTTGTGATGTAGAGGAACTCTTTGTTACACCTTACCTTTAGTATATATTAAATGGAGACTGCGCTTGACTCTATCGTAAAGGAATTTTACTCCTTATTCCCTCATTTGCAATGGGTTCTTTCTGTTGAAATGTATCCCAGAAGGGATTAATGATTTGACAGCTTGGGACTATCCAACTCCATATTTCTTAGCTGCTTTAATCTGATCGTTCATATATATATATATATATATATATATATATATATATATATATATATATATATATATTTTTTTTTTTTTTTTTTTTTTTTTTACAGCTATTGTGTAATCTACTATTTCTATAAATTCGAATTCTTCCTCTATTACGTCAAGAATTTTGATGGCATTTTTCTGAATGTTTAAGTTTACTTACTGTTTACTCCCCTCTGCATCACTGCCTTCTATCCATACAAGAATATAAAAATGTACTTATTCGATACCATGACAAAGAGAATAACGAGTTGTCTTTCAAAGCCACTTACAATTCCTTTCAGGAAAAGGGGCAGGTTAGGATGAAAATTAAAGTTGGGATGGGGTATTTGCACTCTTTCTAATAGTATGTAATTCTCAATAGGTTCAAATGAACAATACTTACTTCTCAACTCCAAAGGTTTGATAGCAAGAAGAAAAAGACACCAATTTAAGCTACATAAACAAAAAAAATTGAACCCTAACTTCAAGCTTACTTCAAAGAATACAGTCAATCTTGCCAGTGTTAGGATAAAGTTTGTAATATAGCAAGTCATTAATGATGGGTATAATATAAGTGAATGTTAAATCTTTCAAAGAATACAGTAAATCTTGCCATTGTTTGGATACAGTTTGTAACATAGCAAGCCATTAACGATGGGTATAATATAAGTGAGTGTTAAATTTTTCAAAGACTACAGTAAACTTGCCAGTGTTAGGACAAACTTTGTAACATAGCAAGCCATTAACGATTGGTATAATATAAGTGAATGTTAAATCTTTCAAAGAATACAGTAAATCTTGCCAGTGTTTGGATAAACTTTGTAACATAGCAAGCCATCAATGATTGGTATAATATAAGTGAATGCTAAATTTCAAAAATATTTCTTAGAAAAATAATCTTATCACTTTACGCTGCATATTTAAAAAAAGAACTATAATTGACGCTCAGTGACATAAAATTCAAACAGAAGAGAAAATTATAAGAGAAATTATTAGACGTATAAATTGCTGATTAAAGCAGAAAAGCAGTAAGAAGGAAAGCTGCACAAGAATTAATGAGGTATCTATATCCTCATTCCAAGAAGTGCTTTTGTTTTTTACTGAAGGTTCGTAAATTCAAACATACCACCTATGTTGTTTGTAAATAAAAAATTTTTTAAAAATAATACCTCCCTAGCTTAAAATAATAATAATAATAATAATAATAATAATAATAATAATAATAATAATAATAATAATAATAATAATAATAATAATAATAATCCATAAAAATCTCATAATAGCATGAGTTACTAAGATGGTGAAGAAATCCACGGTGATGCAAATGTAAATATATACATTTGTAATATGCATTGACATTTACACCGCTGTGGATTTCTTCACCAATAATAATAATAATAATAATAATAATAATAATAATAATAATAAAAGAAGAATTATTGGGGATAACTTACAGGAAACAGTTTGAAGACGTACACTTTTGTGATTCCAAATCCTGACTTCTTGTAAGTAGGAAAAGGCAAGGGAACGTTTCTCAGATACTGGGAAAACAAAACCATCAGTACAATTGTCCTGAAATGAACACACTATGTAAATTCTGTAGCGTTATAGTCTCTCTCTCTCTCTCTCTCTCTCTCTCTCTCTCTCTCTCTCTCTCTCTCTCTCTCTCTCTCTCCAAAACCATCAGTACAATTGTCCTGAAATGAACACACTATGTAAATTCTGTAGCGTTATAGTCTCTCTCTCTCTCTTTGGAAGCATCATCTCAAAGAATAGGTAACTTAATTCGTTACGACGTTCTTGCGCATGAGTACTGCGCTATCAGCATTTTTGTTTTAATAGTTTCTGATACATTCGATTACAAGATGTTAAAGTCATGTAAAGAATGGAAAAGTCATTCATCAACAAGATTCCTTTTTCTTAAAAGTCTGAATGTTTTGTTGCAGACGTAAATTTACTTAGCCATTGGAGAAAAAAATCAGAAATGAAAGCTTAAACCTAATTCCAAAGACTCACAATATTTTATATATATATATATATATATATATATATATATATATATATATATATATATATATATATATATATATATATAATTTTCTGACTCACATCAGGATCGAACCCAGGTCTTTCAATTGAATTGCAAGGGCGCTGCCCTTGGAACCTGAGAGCAACTGCACCCAAGGAATTACCTGGGCAAGCTAACTTCTTTTAGACTTGT
This sequence comes from Macrobrachium rosenbergii, assembly GCF_040412425.1. Classification (NCBI taxonomy): domain Eukaryota; kingdom Metazoa; phylum Arthropoda; class Malacostraca; order Decapoda; family Palaemonidae; genus Macrobrachium; species Macrobrachium rosenbergii. Next base: position 51,912,091 of record NC_089783.1, on the reverse strand, counting down.
ATGGCCTAGTGGGCAGCGCCCTTGCCTTTCAATTGAAAGACCTGGGTTCGATCCTGATGTGAGTCAGAAATTTATTTCTGTTCCACACGTGATTGTGTGTTGATTATGTATGTATGTATGTATGTATATGTATGTATATATATATATATATATATATATATATATATATATATATATATATATATATATATATATATAGACCTTATTTAAACTAGATGGTATCTAGTGGAGATATTTATTCAGTAAAACTTCCAAGCTTTCCAGGACTTACAGCCCTCATCGTCCGGTGGTAGATGTAGGCAGATACCATCCAGTTTGAATGAGGTCCAGTTATTAATTAATGCACAGAACGATTGTGTATGTGATAAAGTTTATATATATAGAACGATTATATATATGATAAATATATATTATATATATATATATATATATATATATATATATATATATATATATATATAAACTTTATCACACACACAATCCTTCTGTGCATCACTACAGTTAGTAACAGGACCTCATTCAAACTGGATGGTATCTACCTACAGCAACCACCAAACGATGAGGGCTGTAATATTGTAATGGCAAGATTCGACAATATATATATCAAAAGACCGTATAAATGTTTGCAGTCTCTCACAAGAAAGAAGAGCAAAAGTTCTTACAAGAAAGAGACGCCCCAATGTAGCGCAGCTCTTTCGGCAGCTACGTTGAAGAGCGAAAGACCCACCAAGGCGACCGTTGGAGCAATGGCGAGGGGCGTGATCCAGGCCACAACGATTCCCACGAGCCCTGCGTTTGAAGAAAGCAAAATGCTTTATCTTTTGAGGATCTGGGATGGAAGCCATCGTGCACGATGGAGTTGCATTCCAAGTGAATGAGATCTTATATACAAATACAAACACACATATATAATTTATATATATATTATATTATCAATTACCGTATTCATAGTAAAAAAATGAAGAATAAGACTTCCTAAGAACAAAGTACCACAAAGAAAAACTAAAAAAAGGAGGAAAAGTAATTATCTTTCGACTAATAGTGAACCGCTCCCAAGTTTTTTATTCTGTGACAGTCAGCAACTTCGGGGCACTGCTTTGATGGTTGCTGTAGCACCAGACTCCTAGACTCATCCACCCCGTATAGGGAAGGCTCTGCTTCTTCACTCCTCGTGCCATTACGGCTTAGGCTAGTTGAGGTATTAAATTGCCTATCGTATCAGTATTCACGCTGGAATAACTAACCTGTGAATCCGAGCACCACTTGCAATAACGATGAGACTATGATGGCTCCCTGAACTTCCCTCATTCTGACTTGCCACACTTCCTGCCTTTCGCTCTCCGTCATGTTTTGGAGGGGAAGAGACTGGCAACTCGCGTACCCCGACGTCAGGATGGCTATTGTGGGCACGAGGAAGCTGAATGTCCCGCCTTGTACGATTGGTAACCTGAAAATTTGAGATGCTTGAGTTGGCATAGACAATAAGACGTACTAGGGCTGTTTTCTTTAAGGACCTAGATTTCGGACTAGCAAAATATAAATATGACAGTAATTATTATTATTATTATTATTATTATTATTATTATTATTATTATTATTATTATTATTCAGTAGATGAAACCTATTCATATGGAACAAGCCCATAGGGGCCATTGGCTTGAAATTCAAGCTTCCAAAGAACATGGTGCTCATTAGGAAGTAGTAAGAGGAAGTAAAGAGAAATGCAGAAAGAAGAAATCCCACTTATTGAAAAAGAAAAAAAATAATAAATAGATAAATAGAAAAAATGTATTAAAATGCAAGAAGAATAGTATTAGGGTAAAAATGCATTGCATTTTCGCTTGAACTTCTGTTCCACAGTCCAACGGTGTGAGAAATAAAGAACTTCTGGAACTGACAAGTTCGACAGCGAGGCACATTTACTGCATATTGGTGCTGCTGTTCAACGAATCTGGTCGCTCTCGGCAGATAAAGGGGATCAGGGATCGATTATGTGAAAGATCTCTGTTGAAATACAACTTATGGAAATGTGACAAGCAAGAGACCATCTGTCTATGGGCCAAGTCATAACTTCTACTATTAGGAAGCAGAAACCTACCACCAGAGATAAATCTATGGCAGAAGCAGACATCCACGGAGAACATCATTCTGTTATAAACTAAAACAGGTTGCACTGAGGCCTGTTATAAACAATAGGCCCTAGAACAATTAGCTTTCGTGTGGCATTTGCTGAAACTTTCATTAGATGTTCTCAACAGCTAGATGCGTGTCAAAAGTAATACCAAGAATAGTTAAAGCTTCAGACTCAATCAGGAAAGTTCCATCTACTTGAAGGGGAGGGTAGGGCGGGAAATCTGTACGAGATCTGCTAATCAATAGTGTTTTCGTAAGGATACAAATGTGAATTAACGTTGAGTTAATATCGTTCACCTTAGATTAGCCTACTCGCTGTGTCCTAAGAATCACGGATTTTCACATTGTTCCTGTTGAGACAGGTGTTGCCACGTAATAGTACTAATCAAAAGGCACGTTTTACCTTCAGTAAAAGTAAACAGATGGAAAACTAAATACTGCGTTTAAGCTAAAAAAAAAAAAAAAAGTGTTCTGTTTTGCTTACAAAACAGCAATCAAAAAGACACAACGCATTTATTTTGTTAATCTTTGTCATACAGCCAGGATAGTTTTTTCAACCTGGCATGAATTTTGTCATGCGCTAATCAAAACGAAATATATTCTGATGAAATAGCATGATACTGATTTGGTCTTGATAAGTTTTAGGTTTAGGCATCAAACTTTCATTTGGGCTATATTTTCCTTCACCATAACAAGGTATAAGACTATTGTAAGTCATAACCAAATATGAAAATTGAGTAAATAAGAAATAACACATAATCCATCTCCGGAAGCAATACTGATAAGTGAAGGGTATAAAGAAGAGTTACGATTCCTGATATATATTACTAAAGATACGCTGAAAATCCCTAAGATTTACGAGGATTGCTGCCATCGTCAGAGGGAATTTATCGCAATAAAAATGTTTACATCGTTCCTTCGCTTCAGATAAGCCATTCTTGTGCTGGCACGGGCACCTTGCTCTTGGGCAGTCCCCCCCCCCAAAAAAAAAAAATATATGCACAAGAAATTTATATCAGTTTCCTGTATATCTTATGACAACTAATCTGTCTGGTTTGTTGTGGTTATGCAGCCACGTCCTTCGAGAAACCAGGCTCTCCAGATTCGCCAGGGAAGCTAATAATCCAGACTTATTCCTTTGTCTGAAAGAAAACTAGATGCTTGACCGTCTTGATCCACACTCAGGATAAACGGCCCCTCCCTCCCCCCCAAGCTGTAGATGGGCAGCACAACAGCAACAAACCAGATTGGTCAATATGTTAGATCAAGCAGGAACCTGATATAAATGCTGTCCACGTAAAAATTTTGATTTATTTGCACTCCCTCAAACAATGAAAACAGCAGTATCTTTAGCAACACATCAAAAATTGCACTCAAAGCAACGGTCTAATTTTATCCTCACGCAAAAGTGCTGAACTTTCTCAGTTTTGAGATTTATCATCGCAAAAGAATACGAATCACGCGGAAGAGAATTTTCCTGCCATAACCAACTCCGCGTAAGTGCTGCAAAAACCAATGGTCGACCATGTGCGCCTACAGAACTGTTTCCACCGACCTGCAAACAGCCTGTACAATCTCCTGCAAATGACGGCGAAAACAGAACCTCTCAGAATCAGTTACAAACATTCAAATAACAAATATATAAAAGGAGTTACTAATATGACATACATACCTCACACCAAAAGTGCACTGCAGAAGTGTCACAACACCAGACACGAAAAAGATGGTGGAGATTAAAGCGCCTCGGGCAGGGTCGTTGTCGTCGACGCACATTAGCGGTGTTAAAATGAAGGGGATGGTGATGGTCGAGCCGACCATGGTCAAGTAGTGCTGTTGGAAGAGACGAACGATGTCATTCAAAGTTACGCACGCGCAACGGAGGTCATGAGTTGCTTGAATGGATACCACGCATATCCAGAATATGCGAATACAATTGTGATCGCATTTATGTAACATTTAGACCTACTTATTTTCGCTAGACATATGATGTACATTTAACAGGGTATAGTCTGTCTTTCGTCATACAACTGAAGAATTTAGAAGACTTTGAAAAATGAATCCTATAATGGCTGATTGCGGATGAAATGCGATGATATTATGTAACGAAATCACACCCCATTAAAATTTCCTTCCCTGCAAGGCCTCAGAAAGAAATAAAATAGGCATTGGCTCAATAGCAAAGAGCTCCTCAACTGGGCCTGAATGGAATGAAAGATATACCGAACCGATTGACCCTCGCCATTGTGGCTTCCAGATTGAATAGGGAATTGTGAATTATGGTGCGTCCTGTAACCGGTACACAGTCAAGAATTATCTGTGAGTATTATCGTGCTATCCAGTTGTTTGTGCTTTACAGATATTAGATTTGTATGTTATTCGTTGCGTTGTTGTTCTTCTCTTGTTGTTTAATATCAAACATAATTTATTTTACTGGGACGTCAGATTATCGTACAAGTAAAACTCGTTGAGGCGTGAGATGCCTGTCACGTTTGCTTAGCTTAAATAAACTATTCTTGACGAAGAAATTCTCACTTAGGTTCATAGACTATCTCCAACAATGAAAAATTACCTTAAAAACAATGAAAAATGACCTGTATCTAAAATGTTTTGATTCTTGTAATTCACTGCAATGTTACCTCAGGTCACAGTCAATTCCCATTTTCACGGCCAGCGTCAATAAGCTGCCTGGTTCAATAATAGCAGTAACCTTTAGTTTCTTTGACACCTTACATTATGTTTACCAATAATCCTTTAATCCTACCACATTTACAATAGCCTCGTTTTCTTTGATTCATTTTCTAAGGGAAACGTACCCAAGGCTCAAGCAATTACATCGGCGCAGTTGTTCAAGGAGAAAAGTAATAAATCGTTCATTTAGCCTAGCATAAATCGTGCTGTGTAAGTCTCATCAATCCCTAACTGAAATAATAATAGTGGTTGTAAGCCATGTCATATAAATCAATATAAATACTACTTAAAACGGAGAGAAACAGGGTACAACGGAACGTCCTTGATATTATCCTATTTTACAACTGTGTCAAAGAAAGATGAAAATACTGCCATGGTTCTGTTATCGGATTTTATAACAGGATTATGGTATGGAAGATCGGTGGGACTGTTGAATGATGACCCAAATTTAGCTACATTCATAAGAAATAGAATGTCAAAAACAAAAATATTAATATGTCATGCTTTCAACAATGACCTAAATAAGATATATGATGACCCAAATTTAGTTACATTCATAAGAAATAGAATGTCAAAAACAAAAATATTAATATGTCATGCTTTCAACAATGACCTAAATAAGATATTTACAAAAGACTACCTGTACAATATAATATAGAGAAAGGGATTGATAAAATGTGAAATTGAAAAGAAATACTATTGTATTATAAAGACTAGTTAATATTAAATATTATATACATATAAAAAGTCTATGTAGAAAAAGAATCCTAAATTAGGGAAAAAGTAAAATTAAAAAAATGTATGTAAACATTATATTCGTGTAAGTAGAAAAGTTATCATTGTAAAATTATGTAAATACTGTGAAACAACTATAAAAGTGCATTAATGTATTTTTCTAATAAAAGATAAAAAAAAAGATATCCTATATATCATGTGTCTCTTCTGGTAAATGTTTTTATTTGTTTGTGTGTGCATTTGTGTTTATTTTGGCATAAATTTAACAAAGATGCTGTACTAACTTTAATGAATAATATAAATCCAAACAAAGATTCTATACCAGTAATCGTTTGTAATCAATGTAATTAATTATATAAGTCCAAATACAGAAATGTCTGGAAGGAAGAATTGTGTGCTAGTTGCGTGCGGAGAATAACTTTGCCGATTGTTTTAAGACCTCCAAATTAAGATTATTTTCCGGTTGCCTGTGTCAAGTAGGTTATTGAACGGATCAGGGTTCCAAGAATTGCCACTCTGATAAAAAGATATCTCTCAAACCATGCACACGCAATTTATTCCCTCCAAAGCTTCTATCCTCTTAGGAGTTGGGGAGGAGGAGGACGGGGGGCTGGGGGGGAGAGGTGCGAGAAAGGTACAGCCTTCCGAGAGTTTTTAATAGGTATCTAGAATGAGACTGCTAGCTCCACGGCTTTTGTCTTTACTGCTATAGACTCTGATACTCATTTACTGTACGGCTGATGGGAAGTGAGTCAAGAACAATACACCGACCTTACAAACAAGAGCAACACCCCGTTGCTTAGACACTTTGGTTGCGCACAATCGTACATACATATGTATATGTAGGTATACACACTCCTGCACACACACACATATATATAGACAGGTATATATATATGGTTGTATATACGTTTATGTGCGTCTGTAAACTAGCGCTAGCAATTGCACTAATGTAAATAAGCCTTTATCAACAGGACAGTGAATGCTCTGTCGCATATCAACTCGCAGTTGCTATTCTCCACCACTGCCAACTTCTGCACTTCATCCTTTAAGTAGCAACGATCAGCGTACCTGCATCCCGAGGAGAATACACATGTACCACGGAGGCGTGTCATCAAGGCCGTAGAGAAGTTCCATATCACCAGTATCAGCTTTAGACTCATTCAGAGCTTCTTCTTGCGTCTCCGGTAACTCTGCCACCGCGCTGGAAATGCCGTCCGCCTTTTTGAGTTCCCCATTTCTCTCCGACTCTGTCTCCGTTTCCTGTAAAACAAAATTACAGATGAAAACATGGGAATCAGGAAAATTCACAAAAGAATCTTTTACGCGCTGACATCAGTCAAACTTACAGTATCTTTCGCGTTCACATGTGACCCATGATCTTTTTCCCCCCATAGGGGAGTACCGCCGTTAGTGCACCTCACGCGATGCGCTGTAGGCATTCCTTAAGGTTCTTCGCAGCGTCCCTTCGGCCCCTAGCTGCAGCCCCTTTCATTCCTTTTACTGTGTGTCCGTTCATAGTCTCTTCCATCTTACTTTCCACCCTCTCCTACCAATTGATTCTGTTATGTATGTAGGCTGTGTTATGTAACATCGTCGGTAGACACGTTCAGTTCAGACCTCTTGTACTAGCATTGCATAATGCATAAATTTATAAGTATACACAATTATTATTGTGCTTAGTATTGAGTCAGACACAAAGGCTTCGATCCTGTAAGTTCTACCTCGTGTAGGATATGATTCCTTACTGCATATTCAGCTCCGATGCTCATATGTTTGTTATGATTATATTATATATACACTGTATTTTGTATACGCGCTTACCGCCTTCTTCAAAATGTCCGCCCTGTAATAAAGACGCAACAAAGAAGTGATCTAATACCACAGATGGGATTCAACCTCGAACACTAGAAGACCATCATTCTCTTCCCACAGGTAAGAGTAAAGAATTGTAGTATGTGTTATATTTGCTAACGCACGCGTCAGATTCAAAGTACAACTGCAATGTTTTCCTCCTGTTACACCTTTCATAGACCAGGCTGTAAATGAGCTAGGTACCACTTGGTAGGAGAATTTATCTCATGCGGTTTTTCTAGACCAGAATTTCATGAGGATTAAGAATATCTTGGGTGAAAAACCCAAATCCTGAACGCAATACCCGAAAAACAGGGTTCTTTCCGGGGGGGTCCATTATTAATGAAAAAATACCACAAGTTACATTTAAACACAAATAAGACAAAAAAATAAATTTTTATTAACCTCAAAAGTTAAACCCAGTTAGATAATTAAGCCTTATATATATGATGAGGTAACGATGTGGGGGTGGGGGGGGTAGTAGGGAGGGTCTCTAAATGACCCCCGATTTAAGAAACATCGTGATATTCTGATCTAGAAATACCACCTGAAATAAATTCTTTCTTTCAAAAACTTTTTACAAGAGATTTTATTCATGTTTACTGCTTATCATTAAATTAATAACATTGTTCACAGTTCAAATGATCTCAGACATTAATAAGGCGTCAGCTCTTATTTCTTTTACAGGCTGTGAAAATAGTGAGAACAGATAGTAGCCTCTGCATCTTGAAATGTGTCATTCATTACCCTTCCGAAGCAAAGTACAGTCCAGTTGGGAAAGAATTTACATGCTGAACAATGTTCAACTGTTCCGGCTGATATCCAGCCATGGCGTTTCCGGTGTTCATTGACCCCGTGTTACAAGAAATTCACGATGTTTATCTCTTAATCCAAGGCTATAGAAGGTGATAAAAATGCTGCAACTTATGATGATGGTAAGCCAGGTGGCGGAAGACACAGAGAAAGCACCGGCAATTTTTTTCCCAGATACTGTTTCTTCTGAAAATGTTTCAGAAAGAGGAAAAAATCAAGCAACAGGCTGAGGCCAAGAATGATTCAGATATGTTACCACACGTGAGAGGCACTAATTGATTGCTAAATAAATCCAGGTGCATGATAGTTGCTACAAGAAATATATCAGGGAAAATTATGATACCACAAACTGTAGCAGAGAAAGCCTCTTAAATGGATACTCAACCATGCCAGTCAACCAGAGAATACAAGTAACTTGAGGACATTCTCAAATTTGTCTTTTCTGACAAATGATCCCTTTTCTCTGCATCCTCAAAAGTTCAAGCGAAGATGCAATGCATTACGGACCTAAAGCGATTCTCTTTGTATTTCTGCTGTTACTTCTTTCAAATGAACTCCATATTCATTGGAAGCTTGAATTTCAAGTCAACTACCATTGTGGGCTTGTTCCATACGAATAGGTTCCATCTCCTGAATAATGATAATGGTACATATCAAAGTCTGTGCAACGATTTTCTGTGGAAGTCTCTTAACCCGGAAATTGTCTGTCCTTTAAAAAAAAAAAATATCGGTTATAAACTAAATTTTTGGCAAGAATAATGGCCGGGAAACCACCTAACTCTAGTAAACTCCGGTGCACTACTCGCTCATAACAGGATAATTGAAGGGATTATTTCAAAGACACGGAAGTTCAGTGTAAGTTCCATGACAATGCAAGTGATTAAGATGTTCTTACATAATAATTGTAAATGAAACGTTAGGCGCTGAGATAATCAGAGATAGCCACACAGAAGTATATCGACTGGTGATAACAGTAGGTACCAGAGAGAGAGAGAGAGAGAGGACAAAACTAATGGAAAAACTATTGAAGACAACAACAACAAACCATGAAATGAGAGAGAGAGAGAAAGAGAAAGAGAGAGAGAGAGAGAGGACAAAAGAGAAAAGAGAAGGACAAAACTAATGGAAAAAGAGATTGAAGACAAATAACAACAAGCCTAATGAAAAAATTGAAGACAAATAACAACAAGCCATGAAATTAGAGAGAGAGAAAGAGAAAGAGAGAGAGAGAGAGAGGACAAAACTAATGGAAAAACTATATAAGACACATAACCACAACCCATGAAATGAGAGAGAGAGAGAAAGAGAGAGAGAGAGAGAGAGAGAGAGAGAGAGAGGAGAGAGAGAGGGGGGGAGAGAAAGTATACCTTGTTTTACCAGACCACTGAGCTGATTAACAGCTCTCCTAGGGCTGGCCGAAGGATTAGACTTATTTTACGTGGCTAAGAACCAATTGGTTACTTAGCAAGGGGACCTACAACTTACTGTGGAATCCGAACAACATTATAGCGAGAAATGAATTTCTATCACCAGAAATAAATTCCTCTAACTCTTCATTAGCCGGCCGGAGAATCAGAGGAATTTATTTCTGGTGATAGAAATCCATTTCTCGTCATAATGTGGTTCGGATTCCACAATAAGCTGTAGGTCCCGTTGCTAGGTAACCAATTGGTTCTTAGCCACGTAAAATAAGTCTCATCCTTCGGGCCAGCCCTAGGAGAGCTGTTAATCAGCTCAGTGGTCTGGTTAAACTAACTTAACTTTTTACACATAACGACGATTTGCGAAAACGGGAATGAAGTGATTATATGAAAGAAAAAGAAAAAATAAAGGAATAAAAACACTTACATAATAAGCCACTGTCAACAAAACAATGGACTTCTATGTAATTTCCGGTCCCACACAATACCAGGTGGGTTTCATTCGAAGTTTTTTTTTTATTGCAGGACCCATTAAACGTCATTGTATGGGTCTTCGCCGTGGGAGGGATTGCTGGGGGTTGACTTAGATACACGAAAGAATAACATCTAAACGACGCTATTTAGTTAACAACATGATGGCCAAGATTTCATGGTCGAGCAAATCAAAAAAAGTGTAATTTCTTCCTTGTTGGTCACCTTATTTTACTTCGTTACTTTTATTTCCTTATAACTCCACTTCTCTCTGCCTTATTTCCAAGGTACAAGTTACCTGATTTCACTGCAATATAATTATTGTTAAATCCTTAAACTCTTTATGCTCCCAATCAGGATATTTTTTGTAATTTATTCAGATTTCTGTCTCATTCCGGTGCGACTCAAGTCGAAATCACCCGCTCCCGTAGGGCAGTAGTGCCGTCAGTGCACCTCACGCGGTGCACTGTAGGCATAGCTTGAGTGTCTTTGCAGCGTCCCTATTCGGCCCCTAGCTGCAACCCCTTTTCATTCCTTTTACATTGCTTCCGTTCACATTCTCTTTCTTCCATCTTGCTATCCACCCTCTCCTAACAATTGTTTCTTAGTGCAACTGCGAGGTTTTCTTCCTGTTACACCTTTCAAACCTTTCTGCTGTCGTAGGTCCCAGCGCCTGGGTTTTGGCCTGAATTCTGTACTCCATTCGAAGTCGCCCACGCGCCACTCCAGTAGTCTGGTCTGATCTTCCAGACTATTTAATCACAGCGGACAAGGTGTCTGTTGTCTTCCGATTTCTGTTAGGATTGGGGACTGGTGCTTCATCTTATCGGAATGGAATGGAATATAAAATTTAGGCCAAAGGCCAAGCACTGTGACCTCTGAGGTCATGCAGCGCTGAAAGGGAATCGAGTTAAAAATATTTCAAAAGGGTAACAGGAGGAAAACCTTCCAATTGCACTATGTAACAATTGTTAGGAGAGGGTGGAAAGTAAGATGGAAGAAGGAGAATAAGAACTGAGGTACAGCAAAAGGAATGAAAAGGGTTGCAGCTAGAGGCCTAAGGGACGCTGCATATGACCAATACGGGGTCTGCATCTTAGCCTGCGGACACGCAGAGTAAATCCAAGAGAAAGCGCATCACAAGTGGGTTAAAGAGTGGTAAGCAAAATGAATTGAACCATCTCATGATACACTGACTGCTCAGTGAACTGAAACTTAACTTTTGAATACAAGAGGAATTTCTAATGTGTTTCACTGGTGCTGTAGCAATTCAGTGAAAAACGTAACATTATTTGCCAAATTCAGATTACTTATAGGTTACGACCAATTGTTTTCAACAACATATCAATGATCTCAAACCTTCAAGCCAGGTCAGATAATTATTCTACGTAACATTGGACGCAGTTTGATAGACACCTTATTCTTGGCTGCATTCGGACTCTCATAGGTAACTGGTGTCTTAATTTTTTACATGAAATTTACTCATTCTCTTGTAATATAATATTGGGAGCTTCAGTTCACATATATTTAATTACTTTAAAGCAACGAGGAGAAATGTAGACTAGAAAAAAATATATTGAACTTATTTACAAATTCCAAGGGGGTTAGGCTGGGAAAAGATGACCTCAAATATCTCTACAGAGTTTATTCTACTGAAATGCATCTCCACTTGTAAGTAGCTCAATGACAGCAATGGCTCTCGAGCGCAGGCAGACTGGATGAATAAAAATCAGAAATGGGGACTCCTGGAACAGGAAAAGTTAGAAGGGCAAACAAGATAACAGTAAATAAAATATAGAAGTGACGGCTCTGTTTTCTTTTTTCAAATTGATCCACAGGAGGAGAGGAGAGGCCGTTAAGTCTCGGCCAGTACCCGGGGAAAGGGGCGACCATTTCAGTTTGAGGAGAACTGGGCCACTCTGACTACACTACAGTACAGTATCTCCACCGCCACACAACTTAACTGACATTTTCTATGGCGGACAACGTAGGGATACGAAATATCAGTCTTCAGACTAAAGCGACCTCAAAGACCAACTGATCCCAAATTTGTACTCGCCCAACTGCAGTAAACAGCTGGGAAGAAAGAATCACAAGCGCAGTGGCCGCAGTACAGATGTGTGGCCTTGACTACTTCCATTGCAGTAGTTTATTAGATAAGAGGTTTCCTTCGCTTCATCGCTCCCTCTTGCTTGATCAGGACATACTGCTACCAAACTGTCCCTCTTACTGACGGCCACCGTAAGATCTAAATGGGTTTGTAACCCTATTTGTTTTATTTCTCGTTTTCATTTTTGGCCACTTTTCATTTTCTCATTCCCGATCGTTCTGGAGCCCGATGTACATCCGAATCAGTCTAACAACACCTTTCTGTACTCTATCTCCGTTGAAAATACTCTCTCATCCATTTTAAAATTCTTACCCAACCAACATTGAAATAAAAATATACTAATCTACATTAACAGAACTTCACCTCTTCAGCTGCTTACTAAACATAAAGAGATTTTACGCCAGCTTAAAAGAATTGCAAAGAAAATTAGTAGTCAGTTCACTAATATATATATATATATATATATATATATATATATATATATATATATATATATATATATATATATATATATATATATATATATACTGTCTGTATATTGTATACATATGGAACCATTCAGAACTATTGACCCAGCAATCTCTTACTACTGCTAGCATGATGTTTAGGCCTATTAGGGTCATTGTAATCAAGGAATGGCTGCGCTCTTTCAAATAAAAAAAAATAACTTCAAAGCATATAAGTGAACACGTTATTCAATTTGACGAGAACATCTCACTAACCTTATCTGTGTTTGTGCAGAAGCAAGAGGTAATTGTTAAGTCTTCGTCAGTTGTAAAAAGCGTCTTATCATTGCAACTTAGCATGGGAATATAAATATCCTCATTTCCAACTCCTGGTCCCTTTGATCGCTCGACTTTCATCATTTCTTGATAAAGACGAAATGCTTTACCACTCGATGTTGAAACCAGTGTGTCCACAAGACTTGTGTGCTCTACGGGAGATACTGAGCAACTGAACCGCTTTGCCAGATAAACTTAGGGCCGCCAAGCGCGTCCAGGTATACCTGCCCTGGTCTGCCTGCACAGGTGGACCTGTGCAGGCATTCCTTCACCACTAACGATTCAGGTTTTTTTTTTTTCTAAGTTCTTTGTTGTACAGACGGTGCTCTGGCAATAATTGACTTTCTGTTAACAACAGAGGACAGTAAGTGTCTGAAAAATGACGTCCAGTGAACGAGTGGCTCTCATTCATTAACATTTGATGTTAATAATATACAAATATGCGTTGTCAACTGTTGTGTTATTTTGTTCCATAACTGTTGAATACCATTTTGCTCTCATTTTAAAACTGACTTACATACTGTACATGATGCATAATCGTGAGTAAACGGAAGTAGGCCTATTCTTGTTTTGCATTACTCCGCTAATTTGACTATTCATTGTCATTTAAAAACTGACTTGCATATATATGGTTTATAACCATGAATATGCTGTACATGGGCATACAAGGACACTGTCTTGCCAGCAGGAGAATCAAAATCCTTCAGTTTTTCGACTAATTCAAAATTTGCAGCCTTTTATTTTAATGTGTTATGATAGTCTTTAAATTTTAATTACCCAAGACAAGGCTCATTCTTATAGATTTCAGTGAAATCTTCAAGACATTCAGGAATGATGCTGCAATTTTCAGCCTTCATTATTCAGTTATTTTACCTGTGGAAAAATTGCAAAATTATAAATATATATTAATCTGGCATCAGCTGTTAAAAAAATTTAAAAATTAATAAATCCATTACAACATTAACTTGGGTATAAGTGCTTTTAAAGTCAATGAAGAACAGCTTTCTGTTCCCGACTGAAACGTCCTCTCCACCCAAGAACGGGACGAAAATTGAGCAAAAAAGAGCTAGGGTTGCCAGGTTTTCTGGATGGGAAAAGGCCAACATTGAGCCAATTACAATTACAAAGGGCCAGCCCCTTTGTAGAAAAAGGCTAAAAAATATGGCATTTAAGGCCAGCCTTTTTACCCATAGTAGCTGAATATATATAGACTTATAAATCAAATTTCAGCAGCTCGTGGATTATTTGCCAAGTCTTTGAATAGAAACACGGTTCATGCAGCATTTCAGGATAAGAAAAGAGTAATTCTATTGTGTTACAAAGTTTTAATCACTAATGCGTTACAGAAATATGAAAGAAGAAAACAAAACACCAATGTGTTCTGTGAAAGAGGAAGACAAAGCAGTTCTTATCTATCTGCTGACTCATCGACAAGTAAAGAAAACATCTGTCTTTTAGTACCTTCTTCAAGCTCAGCACGATAACCAAATGCAATAACCTCTGTCATCAACTTGCTACACTTGGTTCGACGAATTTCGATTTTCCCGAGAGGGCTTTCCTCTCCATTCCGTCTTATAACCTCGCTAAGATGGTCAACGGAAAATGTAGAACAATGACAGCGAACTGCAGTTGCTAATTCTAGTTCGGTTCTTCTTACATCATCCGATGTGCTTGGAGTAAAACACTCGAGCAAGGATGTTGATGAAATAGCTCTCACATTTTTCTGATGCTTTTCTGTCGTTTCATGGTTATGCTTCGCTGATAACCCAAGGTTTAAGTTTGATCGACAGAGTTTGCAAAGTGCCTCCCTTGATCTATCACGTGACCACTTGCCTCCTGAACCCAAACAAACTTTTCCTCCCAATCATTTCTGTATTTTCTTGCAGAGTCATAGGAACACTTCCACATTTTTGGCATCTTGATGTCCAAAGTGCACACTGTTAACGAATGCAATGTCTCCAATGTCTAGTCTCGGATTGGCTTACAGAGTCAGCAACTGTGTTAACATGACTTTGTTGTTATGCGGGAAGTGAACGGGAATGCAACATGAACCATACAGCCAGAGTGACATGTCTATGTAAGCAACGTTTGAAATAGATACCACTTGACGTGTAATGCGTGCTTGAATGTTGCAGGTATGTGTAATGCGTACGTGAATTGTTACAAGGCCAGTATTATCTAGGTATAAACTCTAATGAAAAGCGAGTAACACAAAAAATAAAAGTGTACTATGTGCTAAGAAGGACTGATTAAAAAAAATGAAAAATAAGGAAAAAGTATAGTATCACAACCTTCCGAAACAATTATTCGAGAAACTGGAAAATACAATCTTAAATGGTATGAGCGCATTCACCTTACAAAGGCCCTAATTAGATTACCAAATATGCTAAAAAGGCCAACCAGTAATTTTAAGGCCAAAACCTTGTAAAAAGCCAAAAAAAGTGCCAGCTTTACTAAATAGGCCAGCTTGGAAATTTGGAAGGCCAACCAGTCTCAAAAAGGCCAAATTTGAGGGTTTTGGCCTGAAAAAGGAGCTCAGGTCGCCTGTGCAGGCAGAAGAAACGGTGCAGGTTATTCACAATAACGTTCAGGTGTGTCTGCACAGGTCAGCTGTGCAAAAGTTAAGTATACCTTAGTTTTACCAGACCACTGAGCTAATTAACAGCTCTCCTAGGGCTGGCCCGAAGGCATACCTGAACGCTAGTGGCGGCCTCTAACGTTCAGGTATTCCCGCGCAGGTCTGCCTGCAGTCAACCTTCACTAGCATTCGGGTACACCTGCGTAGGTCTGCCTGCACAGTCGACCTGTGCAGGCACACCTGAACGTTAATGTGGACAACCTGCACTGTTTTCTCTGCTTGCACAGGCAACTTGAGCAAAGAGTTCTTCTCAATCGACATGGCTGCGTCGAAACGATCTGCGCAGGCGCACCTGAATGTTAGTGAGGGCGAGGGAGTCCAGTAGCCCACGGTCCACCTTTTTTGCTCAGTTGATCAGTTCCCTTCCGTCCTTGGAAGAAGCGTGTTCCAGTCAGAAACAGAAACTGCTGAACTTCATTAAATCTAGAAGTTTTAAACGTGAATTAATAATGTATCAGAGTTATTTATTTTTTTTATATATAATTGACGGGGTTGTTAGATTAATATATATTCATAATTTCGCAGTTTTTCCACAGAAAGAATAATTGTGCATATTGAAGTCTGCAAGTGGCAGCATCATTCCTGAATGCCTTGAAGATTTCATTGAAACCCATGAGAATGAGCCTTTTCTTGGGCAGGTAAAATCAAAGACTATCATAACAGAGTAAAAAAAAAAAGAGAGGTCTGCATATTCTAAATTAGTCGAAAAACCAAGGGAAACTGATCCAGCTGTCGACAAGGTTAGTATATTTATCCAAGGTTATAAACCATACATGCAAGGCAGTTTTTAAAAGGCGAATAGATATTCAACATAGGCCTATTCTTGGTTTACATTACTATGTGCGCCTGTTCACGGTATGCATCATGTGCGTATTGCAGTTTAAAATAACACAAAACTACTCGACTTATTAATAAAACAATAGTAGATTATGTACGTTCATTCATTGTTAACATCATATGTTAACAATGAATAATAGACAATCCTTCACTGGACGTCTTTCTTTAGAAGTTTATCACTTTTTCGTTGCTGTTAGCGAGCCAGCCATTGACAGAGCATCGTCTGTTGAGGCCACGGGAGCTGCAGCACACTTAGATGATAGATAGTGAAGATGAATAATGGATTCAAGGTTGAAGTGTTTACCCGGTGCACTGAGGACCACATTATTGTAGCCTAATCAGTTAAAACTTCGACTTTTTTTGCAGTGGTACACATAACACTTTCATCCAGAATTTCGTCTTGTAGATAATGCAATTTAGTCTGGAGGTCTATACACCAGCGTCTAGACAGGCTCCGACACCCATAGGAGCAATTTTCCATCGAAAATAACTTTGTGGGGATTGAAAGAATGCAACCTACTTGCGTTGGCGCACCCTCTTACTCAAGCACAGTGTACTCACTGGGAGGGAGCGTACGCCTTGTTAAAAATAATTAACTTGCACTGGTTCAAGATGAAGACCCCTTACCCCCTCCTCTCTCTCTCTCTCAATGTCATGATTATGAGACTTTTACTACGGTTTAAGTCTGCTTTTAAGAAACGCAAAAGTTGTAAGCCTAAAAATACACGAGATATCCACGTAAAGAGAAGCGCACTTACAGATAAACAATCCTGGACGCCTTATCTGCCTCAATTACATTATCGCTGTGAGCTGGCTATCTGGTTCTCTTCTGTTTTGTGACCGAAGGTAATTTATAACGTAATTGCGATTACGTGCTTTTTTTTTTTTTTTTTTTAGATTTTGCCAGAATTTATGACCGTCTTTTAATGTTCGTGTAAAGGGTAAACTGGTACCTATAAGCGATTTTATACTTCGTCAAAACAGTAGAAAAATAGGAAATCGGTAGCGTTTGGAATCAGAGTGAAGAAAGAAGCAGATGAATTTCATTTCATCAGATATTTTGTAAATATAATATTAAAGGGAAGGAACAGCAGTAAATTTTTATATTCCTTATCAAATCTAACCTCTCTCTCTCTCTCTCTCTCTCTCTCTCTCTCTCTCTCTCTCTCTCTCTCTCTCTCTCTCTCTCTCCTCAGTAAATTTTTATATTTCTTATCAAGTCTAACCTACCTCTCTCTCTCTCTCTCCCCTCAGTAAATTTTTATATTCCTTATCAAGTCTAAGCTCTCTCTCTCTCTCTCTCTCTCTCTCTCTCTCTCTCTCTCTCTCTCTCTCTCTCCTCAGAACCTCTTCGAATTAACAGGAACTTCATTCAGTTTCCTTGAATAAGATCACAAAGGATCGTAGTAGCTTAAACTCAATGTTTTTAAAAACTTAAAAAGTCATATTCTTTTTATCTAAACCTACCGAGTCGCAGACTTTATCTCACTGCAGCTTAAGAGGTGATAATCATAAATTCATGCAGATCACAAACAGCTTTGAAGGTCAGTGTGACTTTAGATAGATAAAATCTCCAAGCCTCATTCTTCTTCTGATTTTTGTCACCGCGCATCTAACGGCAAATGAAACGTTTACAGAAAACAGCCATCGCTTAAAGAATGCAGTTGCAGAATCTAACGAGAATAAATGTGAATTTGTATGCTGGTATTTGCGCACAGGACATAACTGTGTGAACCTCCACATAAGATATGTTCGGATGGTCAGCACTCGTTTGAATGGCCATAATGTATTGTTTTTAGATTAACTCCTTAATATATATATATATATATATATATATATATATATATATATATATATATATATATATATATATATATATTAACTTTACCACATACACAATTGTTCTGTGCGTTAGTAGAATTACTGAAGTGACCTCGTTCAAACTGGATGGTATCTAATGGAGCATTTTATTCAGAAAAAGTTACAAGCTTTCTTGGACAAACAGTCCACATTATCAAGTATCCGTACAATATATATATATATATATATATATATATATATATATATATGTATGTATATATATGTATGGTGAACCAAAAGTAGGTGGACAGTAGGTGGAATAGGGTTGGGGTTAAGGTTATACTATAACGATGTAATCTAAAAATAAAAATAAATGTTATAACCTATTTTACACTTTTGTTCACTTATATATATATATATACATATATATATATATATATATACAATAGTAAATAAAGAACGGTGCATCTCTTTGCTTAAAAATTGAAAGTAAATTACAAACGCTAACTTTTATAGTAATAAAATACGTTTAGGACTTAGTATTTCTCGTAGACACTTATTGAACGCTGCAGCACTTATGCTGTTTCATTTTAAGACAACTCTTTTTCTAGTTTTATATATATATATATATATATATATATATATATATATATATATATATATATATATATATATATATATATATATATATATTTACAATTTCGTAGCTAAACTTCAGGACAAAAACACAAAAATTGTTGCTATGATGTTCTCTCTAAATATTTTCCTTCTATAGCTGTTTCGGCCACGACCCCATGGCTCTTCTGGGTAATGCCCATAATATTTTCGCTGGGAATCACTGGCGTGCGATAAGAGTTTTTAAAATGATAATCCAGTTGCATTTTGAAAATAAGGCTTTTGAGAACATTTGAAGCCGTTGTGGACTTAGGGTTCACATATTTATTTTGTGTGTATACATGACACACATATATATATGCATATATATATATAATATGTATACATACACATATATATATATATATATATATATATATATATATATATATATATATATATATATATATATATATATATTGTTGACTGACCAGCGCTGGGAAAATCTCTGAATGACAACCGATAAACTCTCTCTCTCTCTCTCTCTCTCTCTCTCTCTCTCTCTCTCTCTCTCTCTCTCTCTCTCTCTCTCTGATACATTATATAAAATATTAGAGGAAATAGTGGAAAAATATATACCGAAGGAAAAAAGTAATCATCAGTCACGAATTCCAAGAGACAGAAGGATCTTGTTCCAGAAAATTAGAAAGTGGAAAAAAGCTCTTGCAAAAGAAAAGAATGCATGGAAAGTGATGGAACTAAAAAGTAAGATAGAAAATGCAGAACAAAAGATTATACAATCAAAAGAAAATGAAAAATGGAACCTAGAAGAAATGACACTACAAAATATCAAGCAAAACCCTAAAATTTTTTATTCATATGCAAAAAAGATGAATAAAATAAGAGTAGAAATAGGCCCTCTAAGAATTGAAGGGCGATTAACGAATAAAAAAAAGGAAATATGTAACATATTAGCAGAAAGATATAAGAGTGAATTTACACCTAGAATTGACAATGAAGATAATGATACAGAAATAAGAGATGAAAATACTGAATACTTATCAGATATAGATATTACAGAAGACGATATTGTGCAGGCTATTAATGAAATTAAAATGGATCAGCAGCAGGACCAGATGGAGTACCTGCCATATTGTTAAAGAAAGTGGTTCATTCAATCGCAAAGCCGCTAGCAATATTATTAAGACAAAGTATAGATACAAGCAAGATTTATGATGAGCATAAATTAGCATATATTACTCCTACTTTCAAAGGTGGTTCAAGACTAGAGGCAAGTAATTATAGGCCTGTGAGTCTGACATCTCATATTATGAAAGTATATGAAAGGGTAATGAAAAAAAATATAATGAAACATTTAATGAAAAATAGATTGTTCAATATAGGACAACATGATTTTGTACCCGGAAAAAGTACACAAACCCAACTGTTAGTCCACCATGAAACATATATAAAAATATGATAAATGAAAAAGATACAGATGTGGTTTACCTAGACTTTGCAAAAGCTTTTGACAAGGTAGATCATAATATATTAGCGAAAAAAATTAGAAAACATAACATTGTTGACAAAGTAGGAAGATGGATAAAAGAATTTTTGCAAAACAGAAAACAGATAGTGATTGCAAACGATGAGAAATCGGATGAAGCTACGGTAATATCCGGTGTACCACAGGGTATGGTGTTAGCTGCATTGCTGTTTGTGATTATGATTGCAGACATAGACAGTAATGTTAAGGACTCGGTAGTAAGAAGTTTCGCAGATGACACAAGAATAAGTAGAGAAATTGCTTGTGATGAAGATAGGAACTGCTACAAAGAGACCTAAACAAAATATATAAATGGGCAGAGATAAATAGGATGGTATTTAACTCTGATAAATTTGAATCAATGAACTATGGTGATAAAGTAGGAATGCTATATGCATATAAAGGACCTAATAATGAGACAATCACAAACAAGGAAGCAGTTAAAGACCTTGGTGTGATGTTGAATAGGAATATGTTATGCAATGATCAAATAGCAATTTATTGGCAAAATGCAAAGCAAAAATGGGAATGTTGTTCCGGCACTTCAAAACAAGAAAAGCTGAACACATGATTATGCTTTATAAAACGTACGTACGTAGTCCACTTGAATATTGCAATATAATATGGTACCCACACTACCAAAAGGATATTGCACAAATAGAGAGTGTACAAAGGTCATTTACAGCTAGAATAGAAGAAGTTAAGGTCCTTGACTACTGGGAAAGACTACAATTCTTAAATTTATATAGTCTTGAAAGGAGAAGAGAACGCTACATGGTAATTCAAGCATGGAAACAGATAGAAGGAATTACCGAAAACATCATGGAACTAAAATTATCAAAAAGAGCATGCAGAGGTAGATTAATAGTGCCAAAAACTATACCAGGAAAATTAAGGAAAGCACACAGGACATTAATCCACCACGCACCAGCATCGATAATGCAGCGTCTATTCAATGCGCTACCAGCTCATCTGAGGAATATAACAGGAGTGAGCGTAGATGTGTTTAAGAATAAGCTCGACAAATATCTAAGATGCATCCCAGACCATCCAAGACTGGAAGATGCAAAATATACCGGAAGATGCGTTAGCAACTCTCTGGTAGACATCAAAGGCGCCTCACACTGAGGGACCTGGGGCAACCCGAACGAATTGTAAGGTCTGTAAGGTAAGGTCTCTCTCATTCCTGTTAAGATAGTTGCTTCAGTTACATTGCCCAGCATTTTTGACATTTTATATTTCACCCCTTCTCACCCCCCATTCTTATCTGGGCTGAACTTGGACTTGAAGGTCATCGGGAGTCTCACTATTCATCCCAGCGAACTCAAAAACTATGGATTAGACACTGATATCTGTCGTTTTCTGTACTTTTTACGTTGAACCCCCTTCCCACAACGCCCCCCTTTGGTGCCAGCGATGGCTTACTCCCACAGTGTTCTTTCCCAGATGGTAAGTCATATGTATACCAAGTTTGGTTGAAGTTGCTCAATGCATTTCAGATTGTATGTGGTACACACACACATACATACATACATCCATTTTTGTATATATAGATACATATGTATATATGTGTGTGTGTAAGGAAATGAACACATGGGGACGTATTTCACAGAAGTAAATTTTTGACTCACAACGGGACAAAACCTGTCTTTCGAGTGAGAGTCCAGGGTAATAGTAATTCGGACACAAAAGTCATAAAAGAAGTTGGAACCTAAGTACTACATACCTGAGATTTTTCCCGGGCAGGCTTCTGACGCCCAAAGTACTAGTGAATTTTACCCAACTTCCCCACCCATCAGCACTGATGGGTGGGGAAGTTGGGTAGAATTTGCGGGTATGTTGAGCGCTAGGTGCTTGCCCGGGAAAAACCTCAGGTACGTAGTACTTAGGTTCCAGCTTCTCTTGTGACCTTTGAGTCCGAATTACTATTGCCCTGGACTCTCACTCGAAAGGCTGGCGTTCAGTCCTGTTGTGAGTCAGAAATTTATTTATATGAGTGTAGTGTGTGTGTGGTGCGTCTTTGTCTTAACAGCTACAATGACCTCTTAACTTCTCGACTTCCCACACTTCTTTTTGACATACCCTCCACTACAAGCCTATATCCAAGAGAAAGATAAATAAAAACGTTTTCACTTTCCATGGCAGGATTCGAGCCTTCACCGGAGAGGCTCCAGAAGTTTACTTCAGTAAATGCACCCATACATATACCTGCTGGATCCAGATGCATTGTATTGGAGCTAACTAGACCAATACTCATCCACTGTACAGTATCACAGTACTTTTGTGGTTATCTCTTCTCAGGCTGAAATGTGTGTATTCTGCAAGCTTTGAATAAGCATATTTAAAAACTGTGATAAACACGTGAAATTTCATGATCATTGGGCCAATTAAGAATACATGTGTAACAATTAAACTTGGCAATGGATAGCTCATATATATATATATACAAACATTTATATATATATATATATATATATATATATATATATATATATATGTGTGTGTGTGTGTGTGTGTGTGTGTGTATGTGTGTGTAAATATAATATATATACAATGTCGCAGGTATGGGTGCTTTGCTTTTAAATTCACTGACGCTTTTAAACCTCACATCAAGCCTCAATGACGTGAGCTCCCTTTTAAGGTGCGTCCAGACGATGCCTTTTATCCATGCGCTAAACGCATGCCTTTTGGAATAAAATTGCATGCGTCAAGTTGAAAGAGGAATGAGGAACGTAACGCATGCCTTTTACTGTCCACGCGTTGCCTTTTTTAGTTGCGCGATGTCGCTGGATCCACTCGTTTGCGCGGGAATTTGTGCCGCTGATCCACTCGTTTGCGCGGGAATTTGTGCCGCTTACATCATTATTAATAAGGCTAATAAAAAGAGACGAAAAAAAAAACAACAAAAAAGAATATGGATGAAGGAATATTATAAACAGAACAAAAACACCATTTTGCGTGAGTTACAGTGTGATGGCGATATTTTGTTCAGGAATTTCGCTAGAATGTCACTGGAGGACTTTACCATAATCCTGGAAAAAATCAGACCTCTAATCTCTAAAAAGAATACTGTCATGAGAGACGCTATTCCTGCTGAAATCAGATTAGCTATAACACTACGTTATTTAGCAACGGGAGACTCGTATGCCAGCTTAAGTTTCTTGTTTAAAGTATCCAAACAAAGCATATCGGACATTGTCTCCGAAACTATGAGAAGTATAAATGAAGCATTAAATGATTACATAAAGGTATGTACTGATAAAAAAAAATATTCAAGTAATATTCATTTTAGAAGACATTATGAATTCACATGAATATGTTATAACAATATACAGTACTTTTCTTTATCAAAGAGACAACATGTATCATTAGACCTACTTGTAAATAATTGCATACAAAATAAATTAACAATATCCTTTCATCAAAAACTGTTCATTTATTAAAAAAATATAAATTCATTTAAATCACAAAGAACTCAAGAATAAAGTATAAGTAAAAGTTGTATGTAGGCTACTGATACAAATATCTAAGAAACATTTATTTAAGAAGGCAAGTTTTATGCACATGAATTTGTTATATTAAGATACTTTCCTTTATCAAAGTTAATCCCTTACTCTCAAGTGACATTTTCAGTAGATTTCACTACACAATAACTCTCTCTCTTGGGGGAAAAAAGCGCACGTGACTCCCAGCACCGGTGGGAATCCTTGCGTTATTGCATGCCTCAGTCATTTCGGAGAAAAAACGCATGCGTAAAGGCCTGCGCTACGTGCGCTGTGGAATGCGTCAGAGGCATGCGCAAAATTGAACGAAAAATTGAATCGTCTGGACGCACCTTTACACACACACACTACCAGAATCCTGGACTCACCTTGTGCTCTCTCCCTGCAGGCAATGACCATCTCTCTTTTCCCTCCGGAAGATTTTGATGCGCGCTCGAATCCGAACTTTTTTGACACGACGCGTCGAAGCCTGCCAGGTCACATGTGTGATCGTCACTTGGAAATATGTCCACGTTATTATTGCATGTCGATTTTCTTTCTTCCAGTGATGTGTCCGAGAGTCCCTTCGTTTCGTCTTTGTTTCCGCCTGGTAACGAAAGAGTCTTCCATCTTTTCATCATCGTTGTAGACGTGACTTACTCACTTCTATCAACACTAGACTCACAAAGGATCCGGACCGC
Source organism: Macrobrachium rosenbergii (assembly GCF_040412425.1). Classification (NCBI taxonomy): domain Eukaryota; kingdom Metazoa; phylum Arthropoda; class Malacostraca; order Decapoda; family Palaemonidae; genus Macrobrachium; species Macrobrachium rosenbergii. Next base: position 51,887,486 of record NC_089783.1, on the reverse strand, counting down.
GTCGCCAAGTGCCACCGGTGGTAAGGAGAGCAATGCGTCTAGTACCAACCACAAGTAAGTACACAAACCGCACTAACGGGATTTCCTCTCGCGGGATCCACAGGATTCCTCGGTGCTACGAAGGACGCCGGGAAACGCTCCGGACTTCCCGAAGCCCTTCAGACTAGCATGTAGTATGTAGGCCTTCAGCCTAGTGTCTCGTTTCTAAGAAACCGGTCTCGTTGCTGAATTGGTTATTAACACTATTTAAAACAATCAGGATGGGGAATCCACTTGAACTGACTGACAGTCTTCTAAACAACAATTCCATTTAGTTCTTTATCAGAATCTTTTGTACTGTGAGAACTGTTACTTTTAGTTTTCTGTAAATGGAAGCTATTGAGATGGCTTTTTGTCTATCCGTCCGCCCTCAGATCTTAGAAACTACTGAGGCTAGAGGGCTCCAAATTGGTATGTTGATCATCCACCCTCCAATCATCAAGCATACCAAATTGCAGCCCTGTAGCCTCAGTGGTTTTTATTTTATTTAAGGTTAAAGCTAGCCATGATCGTGTGTCTGGTTTTGCTATAGGTGCCAACAACACATGCCACCACCGGGCTGTGGCTCAAAGTTTCATACACCATGGGCCGTGGCTGAGAGTTTCATACAGCACTATATACTGTACAGAAAACTCGATTGCGCCAATACGAACCAATCATGGAGTGGGTGGTGGCTATGTAAGTTAGATTCGAATAAAATATACATACATACATACATATATATATATATATATATATATATATATATATATATATATATATATATATATATATATATATGCATGTATGTATGTTTGTGTGCGCTTGAGTATACTTGCAAAAATGTACGACTATTTAAGATTCCGTACAACTCAGTTGCAGTGCTAATTTCAGTTATGACATCTTTCGCTGGTTTACTTTTAAGTGGATGACATTAAGTGAATCTGAGCTTGTCGTAGGATGAGCTCAAATACTCTACGGAGTCTCGGGTCTATTACTTCAAATCACCATTTTCTTTAAATTTATCAATTTGGGCTTATCTTTGCTTATAAGTATTCCCTTACATGAAAACAATTTCTTGAAGTACCCTGCACTTATGTACAATACATCCCTTGTGAGCACTTACGAAGTGCATCGCTCAGTTGATGTAATTTAATTGATTTAGTTTATCATCTGTTCAGGTTTGTTCTTTAAAAATCACCCAAATAAGTTTTATCGATAAAGAAAACGGTGCTCAATAGAATGCATTTCCAGCGCCTCGAGGAGCCTCTGTCGTAGCCTAGCGCGGGATTCAGTTGTAAGGATTTGTTCTATTCCGAAAACATGTAATGTGAAATGCCTCTAAACTACCAGTAGTGGATAATATTCGAATTCTCAGTAGACGATGTCTAAGATCGAATGCCTTACAAAAAAAGAAAGAAAGAAAGATTAAATCTCTTAGTACTATAGGCCTAGTACTACCAACAGAAAGCGATAGTCAAATTCTGAATGGACGATGTCTAAGATCGAATATTATACAAATCTAAACAAAAATTAAGTGTAAAGAGCCGTCACTGGCTCCTGAGGTAAGAAGAAGAAAAAAAAAAAAGGAAATCCTGCTACGTGATATGTTAATGTTTTCACTCTTCAAATCTTTCTCTCCAACGGATGTTTCTTAACCGCTGGCAGATAAGAAAAGAGAACAAGGGAAATATTAGGGATTTTTGAGAATATCCGCTTCACTTGACTTGTCCCTCTGTTAAAGATCTTGTCATCGATGTACTCAAAGTCTTTACTAGCCCGATACATGAGTTTTGTTTGGGTTTTGAGTGAGTTGGAAAACATGAGAGTTTTCCCCAAGCTATTTTAAAAGATATCACATTTTTCAAATACGACATTGGCGTCGAATGACCTTTGAGGGAAGTTGTGAATAGAGTGTTTTAAAGCATTTCTTTTTTACACGCTCAAATGGCCTCCAGTAAGATATCGAGAGGGCAGTCTAGTCTTCTGAAGTTTGCTAATCTCCTTGAGTTGTTGATGTAGTGCGCAAAGAAAAAAAAAGTTGAGTAAAGGCACGAAAGAGGAAATTTCAACATTTTACATGTGCCGCAAGAAATGAAAGGATTAGGAGTTGAGTTTTTAGTCCAAAGAATTCTCTCGGAAAAAAAAAAAGTACAATCAGGATTTTGACGGAAGCTTTCTTGATGATTAGAATGAATGACGTAACTATTAGATCACGAGCAGTCAAAGATGTGAGATATCGAATATAAAAGGCCAAAGTGCATTTAAGTTATAAAACTGTTCAAACCATTATCTCATAGATTAAAAAACTAAAGGCGCTAAAATATCACCCTTGACTGTATGTTTCTAAAATAAAAATTGTTACCTGACACTTTCTTAGCGTGTTATGAAAGGCATTCAAGATTAATTTAATGAACTGAATTACCAAAAAGTGTATGACTCCGAGCAGATTCAGTATGTACTGTATGTGTGCAAGTTATAAAAATGAATTTTACAAACTGCATAAAAAACAGAACCAAGTAGATATAGCGATAAGAGCACTATACAGGTCTACGTGATACAAAGCTAAACTCAGCATGCACTTGTTCGATGGCTCTTTGTGTCGATCGCTTATATATTTTAGTTCCACTCGCCATTTCCAGTTTTTTTTTTTTTTCGAACAGTTTGAGATTTTAAGATCTTGAAAGCTTTAGACTAGTTTAAAACTGATATATGATAACTGGTCTCATTCCACTTTCCGTTTTAGAGGTCTCGGAGGAATTGAGCTTGGTAATGCGATCTAATTATTTAGTGTAATGGCTCCCTAGACTCACACTGTGAGAATCTTCATGACTTGAAATTTCATTTCTGACATTGATATGGGGGTCCTCCTTTATAATTTTGCTCTTGTCTTGTATATTTTGAAATTTAGTTTATTGCATTTTGTGAATGTCATTTGAACGATGCAGGATTTTCGTTGCTCTTGTGCAATTCCAGTAGGATATCTCAGAACATTTTCTCTCGCTCGAACTAAAGTTCCAACTGTACAAACTTTCTTACCGAATGTGAATAATTATCGTTCTTTCTTTGTGTTTTTCCAGGTATACCCATGCTTCCGGTTAACGAAAGATATCTTCTAAACCTTTAGTATACTTTCCTGGGAATAAATTACCACATTAAAAAGATGTAATCCTTTTCAGACCAGTCCTGTGTGTCTAAGGGAAAAAATTACAACAAACAAACATTCAAACATCTCCACTTAAATTTAACGTTTCTGCCTCCAACTAGAACACAATGAAATACTGTATACTCACTGGTGGCAATGATCGAGTTGCTTCAGCGGTAAACAGTGACACCAGTTCAAGATTTCTAATTCAGCACCAATAGTAACAATATCATTCAGTCAACAGCCTCCTCATTCATAAGGTACAAAAGTTAGTAAAGGCAGAATATAAACTAACATTCGTAATTTGAAGTCAATTGATACCATAATCGACAGTTACTTCCTGAAGACCACGATTACAATGGCAGTCATTTTAAAGAGACGTATGATCTAAAACAGTTTCACAATTCGAATATCTGAGCATATGCCTGTTCGCCCAGCCACTCCTGATTTCTTTCTCTCGGGAATACGTTGCCAACGGTGTTATTGTAGTCCGGTGTGAGCAGAACATGGTAAAAACGACAAAGGGACTTACATCCCAGTTGTGATACAGTTGAATAGACGGAGAGACTGTTTCATGTTACGAAGAAACAGTAGTTTACGCATAGAGAGCAGGGGAGGCTCGATAATGCTCCTTCTTTTTCGTCTCATTTTGTCGCCTGGCCTTGCATTTAGATTTATTCAGATGGGAGGACAAGGACGATGCGGGTTTCGGGAACACCCCAATGCATCCTGGTTTAGTGTCAGGCGAAACTGATTGGAAATTCAATGAAGTTCTTGAGGGGCAATTTAATCTAGATAATGAGCACAGGACAAGTTATTTGGTAGATGACACTCGAAAATACCCTTTGCGACGTTTTGCATCGAGACCAGTTTACATTTTCTTTGATGTGTGACCCAGTACATCTAAATAGAAACTTAGATTTGGGGTCAAGAGCAACGCAGATGCTAGCGTAGTAAAGTCTACCAAATGCTTCCTTACTTTATGTAAAAATAACGATTAGGAATTCAATCAGGTTAAGGCCTAGTAATTCCCATAATGAAAAAAGAGTAAATTGTTTGTGGTAAACTACTCTCAATAACATACCCTGTGACGTCTTACACCAATTAACTTAATCAGATTCCTGCGAGGCCATGTAGTTTACATATTGAGAATATGACAAATTATTTGGCAGGGGATACTCTGTAATAATACCTCTGGGGCGCCATGCATCCCGGCAAGTTTTTGATGTGAGACCAAGAGTTGTATTTAGAAAAACGAGGCCTTTACAAAATCTATCTTGCTTAATGCACGACGAACATTAGTGAATTCGTGTACTTTGTAAATCAGCTGGCTTCGGAGATAAAAACAACACATACATAGTAACATAGATCATAATCACACTAATGAGAATACATCGCATATCATCAATGGTTAGTAATTCTTTATCATTAAATTTGTATATTGATGAAGATCACATTAGTGGTAATATACTGTACATCATCAGTGATGAGTAATTCTATATGAGGAAAGGATAACCTTATATAATTCATAAGGGCCGAACAAGTAAACATTCGCTTAAGGTTTGACTGAAAATAAACACGATACCCAGTCTAATGACCCATGTAGCTTTTTAATACTCATATCATATACTGAATAGTGGAAAACTAGCTCTCATAAAATTATCGAATGAAGGCGCAGGATAGCTTGTTTTGTAGGTTCTCTCGAAAAGTAGGTAAATATGGACGTCAGCGAAGAAATATAATAACGGAGAGGGCACGAAACACTGATGATGAAATACGCACATCTGAAGTAAAACTCGAAAGGAAAACGAAAGGGAGGGAGAATGTTAATGTGAATTAGTGACTGGATACTTAGCCGAAATGCATCAAGGTCAACAGTGACTTCCACAGTATAGAGAGGTGAGCGAAATACGGAATGTGGGGATCAGGAACCATGCAGTGTGTGATGTCCAATGAAGAAAGGTGAACTGACAGGGGATGTGAGGATGTGACTGGTGGTGCAAAGTGTTATAACGTTTCATAAGAAAGGAAGGAAAGAAGAGTTTTAGACCAGATCAGAGCAAGGAGTGAAGAATTGCAAAGCTTTAGGCCTAGAGCCACAGTGATTTAGGATAATGCACTGAGTGAGGGCTTACAACATTTCGTGACAAAGCAGGGAATGAAGATTTCTGAAAAAAAAAGCAATGAGAGAAGGTTAGAGCTTTTTGTGGCAAAGCATTTCGCAAAGAATCACAATGCTCCAACACAAAACAAGGAGTGAATGGTTACGGTTGGGACGTTTCACGACAAAAAAAAAAAAAAAAAAAAAGAGAAGAGTTCGAGTGTCTGGGGACAAAGAAAGAAGTGTAGTTTCTTCATGTCAAAGAAAGGAATGAAAGGGTAAGCCAAGAGTGAATGCTTACAACGTATCGTGAACAAGAAGCAAACAGTTGCTATAGCTTGGGCCAACTACGAGCAAATGATCACTAGGCTTCGTGAAAAAAACAAGGAGCAAAGATACAGTGATTTAGGACTAAGACAGGAATTGAGAGTTGCAACATTTTCCGGTGCAGCGAGGAGTTAGGACTTTCACTGCTTTGAGGCAACTGAAGGAGTGAAAACCTACAGCATTTCATGACAGAGCAAGGGACATCGGCTTGAAGTGATTCAGACCGTAACAAGAAACGGAGGGTTTCAACGTTTGAAATCCATGCACGGAGCAAAGGATTACAGTCCTTTAGGCCAAAGCAAGGTAGGAAAGATTGGACTTAAAATGATGAAATTGCACCTTTAGAACGTTAGCCTTGGAAGTTTTCTGGTCATTACTTGAATAATGAGTGTGACGGTTACTTCATTGTTTGTCTGCCAGAAATTCTTAGTATAGCAATGCGAATGCTGAAAGGAATGTTATTTGTATCGAGTAAAGAAAATTAAGATGCTAAGCCTAGGAACGATATCTTAATATTAATAAAATTAGTAACTTATAAATAAAATTTTGCGAGGTAACCAAGATTTTTAAGTGGGTAAGAAATATAACCAAAGTATCATAAATATTTTCAAGGTCAACTGATTGGGTCAAACAATCAACTGTCCTGTCAGCCTGTCACTTTTATGGCAACACTCCGCGGTCTTCTTCCTCGATTTTATCAAGAAATTTCATTCTAACATTTGAACTTTTATTATTGTTGTTTTCGATTGACCTGGCGGTGTGCCAGCACGGGCTCTTGATCACTGAGCAGCCCGTAAAGGAACATTAAAGATGTTGAACCTTTTTTATACTACGAGTAGGCAGCATAGTAGTTACTGGTGGCTGGTGGCGGGTGACGCGACGGACATTTTAGACCGACTGTGGCTGTTACAGCGCACTGTGATTGTCTTGCGAACCTGGCAACTAAACCTTGGTTCAACAGCGGTTGAAAGCTTACTGGAAGCTTACAGACATATTTACGGGCTGCCCTATGAGCAAGAGCTCTTGCTGGCGTAAAGCCGGCAGCTCAAACAACAACAACTAGCGCTAGGAAGTTGATAAGCTTAGACGTCACTGTGGCGAATAAAAATCTAGACGCATGTGTGTGTGATGACGCGTGTGAATTGAGAGAAACCTCGTCAAAAGATCGAAAATTTATGCCCACGGAATCGATAAATTCATCGCGTACACAACCTTTCTTGATGAATATCAAGCTTTCGTTTTTATCTCCTGAGCCTTCTGTTGCTGAGATGATAAATAGTGTGATAAGCACGACATGATTCGTTTTGTTTTCGAGACTATTTGACATTTAATTTCTTGTCCAGGTTGAATTTAAATTTATTTTTGACACTGAGTAATCATGGGGCGGTCACCGCAGTTTACCCTTTAGCCTTAGAAACTGGTCTAGGAAAATGGGCGTTGACCGCCTTAGGATCTTGATAAGAGCATACTTTTCTTTCCCAACCTATTCCATCCCTTTCCGAGTTCTTTTATCTTTCGTAGCCTATTTCATCCCATCCCAACTTGTTCTGTCCCAAAGGTTCCTCCGCCTTTACTTTTCATCCATTCTCTTCTGATTCTTCTTATTTACATATCCACTAATTCCACTTTACCCCGCTTTAGTCTGTAGTCCCATCCGTCATTTAGGATTAGCTTCTCCTGAAGAGCCCTACGAGATTCTAGTAATAGGATTTACGTATGTAGTTGAATCGAATTTTCATAATAATAATAATCATCATCATCATCATCACCACCATCATCATCATCATCATCATAAATACGGTGGATGGTTGGATAAATGCGTAGCAGTTTCATTTAACGAGACATAATTAAGATGGACTCTCCTCCCGAGTAAGAATGATAATTATCCTTTTTACGTCACATCCCTTGGGAAACGAAATTCTGTGCGTAATAAGATGAATTAATTCGAATACTTTCAGAAAGAATTTTAAAAGATACGACAACACATGTGAGACACGGACAGACAGAGATGCAGAAATGTAAAGTAGAGAGACCCTTTTACAGACGTCAGGTGTTTCCGATGTAATTTTCGAAATGTATTATCAGACGGAAAGATTAAGGAAATTATGCTTGTTGCAGCGTAATTTTTTGCTTATATAAGTAATAATGGCTTCTACTCTCTCTCTCTCTCTCTCTCTCTCTCTCTCTCTCTCTCTCTCTCGTATCAACGCTGTCGTAAGATTGTGATTCAAGCTTATGGAGAACGTTAATACTATTCCCGCCATATTTTTCTTCATTCTTCGTATATTAAATGTTCTCGTCTGTACCATTTCATCCGTACTTTGCGTGAGACCAGGAAAAGGACCTTGGCAAATAACAGACTATGCCATTGCCACTTTTGCTTTACGAAAACATTGTAGAAATACGTTTCCTAAGTCGGAAATAACGGACTTGTCTTTACATAATTCATTAGCCGTTCATGATACGTAAATTTCATGCTCGAGGGAGCTCTCGCGCATAAAGGTTCTTTTGCTACTCGTATCCAAAGGGACATAGACCTTATTTATCCGACTGGAAGAAATGATTATGTCAGTGAAACATTCTCCTCACGGAATTGCAAGATAAGCGTTCAAGGGTCAACGAGAATCGAGATAGTGACAGATTTTGTTGTACAAAACACGAGGTGGGTTAGGTATGATGTAATGGCGAAGTACAGTACACTATAAATTATTTCGTACACCGAACGAATCTTATATAGCATACTTAGTTGCCTAAATATAGAACAATGAAGA